>NC_068305.1:15491105-15665000 GCF_025860055.1 Xyrauchen texanus
AATAAAAAAAAAACATTTTCAACCTCATGTTGTTCCAAACCCTTGTGACTTTCTCTTTTCTGTGGAATGCAAAGGACTATGTTAGGAAGAATGCCTCAGTCACCAACAAACCCTTTAATATATACCGTACAACAAGCTTAGATTCAAATACATGCTTTTCCACAAACATCTGGCATAATCTGCAACTACAGTTATATACATTTTCGTGTTGGTGTTTTAGTTCCTCTCTGTTCTCCCTCTGAAATAGATTTAAAATTAGGAGCAAATCCTTTCCAGAGTTGCAGAGGTCATGGATAAAGCCATTTGTATGGATGTGGATATAGTTCTCTCATAATCACATTACTTTTTTGACAAGGCTAATTATGAGCCCCTGTTAGAGTGGGTAATTAGTGTTGAGTGGTGCTTATGTTCTAGTTGCCAGGTCTTTAATTTAAGTATGCTAACCTGTTTCCCTTTGCCATGCATTGATTTGAACTACAGCCAAAACAGAGTTTCTGGCTCAGGTCCAGCACATAGAGAAACACACATTTAAACATCTATGTGTTTTACACATATGGGTCGGCATATACGCTATATCATGGGAGGTGGGACCTTTCAGTGATACAGCCATAAAATGACCCATTACAGCCTTAAAAAACAAATAAAAGGAAATTACGCTATGTTAAATTATGTAAAATGCCTAATCCCATGTGCATTCTGCCCTCTATGTTAAACATACTCTTTGTTCGGAATGGTATTTTAGTAATCATATTCACATAAACAATGGTGAGTGCAATTCTGAGGTTTAATTTTACCTTCGAAATTACAATTTTACTCCAGTGAAGGTTAGGTTTAAGGTTGGAGTTTGGCTTAGGGGGGTAGAGTTCATAAAATATTCATTCCTGTTGACCATATTACATCATTTACAACTAAAAATACAACTTGCTTTTGGCGCTACTCTGTGGACATTTAACCTGGAAACTGGAGCTCCCATGTGCCCAAACATTTTTACATTATTTTAGTGCAAAAAAATACACTTTACCTTTCACACTGACACATTCAGTGTCATAACACTGACAAAAGGTTGAAAATACAATTATTTCATTCACAACACAACCCCAAAATCTAATATGTATTCCAGTGAAAGAAAGGCTAGATATACTGTACGTCTAAGAGAAGAGGCGCTCTGTGTTGTAAATGGCTGATTGCCCGATTCAGCCACAGAAAAGACATTAATGTACCACAAATGTGACATGTATGAACTCCCCCAACCTCAATAGATTTTTCACCAATGGGCTCAGAACAAACAGAGAACTCAAAGTCATGCAATGTTCACAAATCATTCAGAATCCATGTTACTATAATGGGACACTTTTGAAAAGATTAAACGAAACATACAGTATTTCTCCACATTAGACAGTATTTTTTTTTATCATTTTGCAACTATATCTTATTTCACTTTAATTCTAACTACAAACAATCATGCTCTGTTAACAGCAAATTAATGCACTTGTCTTACATGAGGGAAGTTTGTTATGTTAAGGACAGCCGAACCATGAACACTCAATAGTTCTTATGTCCATCTTATACAACCACCAAATACTGTGTTTTAGTTGTTGTGCTCAAACACACTTTCGCACATTTGGTTCCCCACGCTGGACTCGGATGTTTGACTCACCATCCAACAGTTGTGTTTAATTTGGGCCATGTGTGTGTGTTGCTAACAATATGCTGCCTTTCCTTTCATCAGAAGATTTCTTTAGTCATGCCCTTGAAACTCCAGAGCATGTTGAGCAATCTGCGCTCTCCCTGCAAGTCAAGACAGTCTTTAAACAAGAGCAGAACACAAACACATATAACCAGAGTATGTGAGTGCGTTGACAGAGATTTCCTATCAACTCTCAAAGCATTCTGTTATCACCAGAGGTGGGTGGAGCAGCCAAAAACTGTACTCAAGTAAAAGTAAAAGTACTAACATAAATACTAATAATAATGAATACTAACAATAATAATTACTTGAGTAAGACTAAGAAAGTATCCAATTAAAAGAGTACCCAAGTAGTGAGTAACTCATTACTTTCACAAATGACATAATGGATGTAAACTCCCCTATATTCCATTCCATAATATATATTTATGGTGTATTACAGAATTATTATTATTATTAACAATTGAAATTCTGTCATCATTCACCATCATGTTGTTCCAAACCCGTGTGACTTTCTTCCATGCAACACAATAAGGTGATTTTAGACAGAATGTTTGCCTGAGTCACTATTTACTTTCAGCGAATGTTTATTTCCATCCATCCATCCATCCATCTTCAACCGCTTATCCGAATTCGGGCAGCTGCTCCAGCAGGGGGCCCCAAACTTCCCTATCCCGAGCCACATTAACATGTTTATTTCTGTTTTAAAAATTATCTCATCATTTACTCACCCTCATTCAATCCCAGATATGTATGACGTACTTTCCTCTGCAGAATACAAATTAAGAATTTTAGAAGAATATTTTAGCTCTGTAGGCCAAAATTGTGATGCTCCAAAAAGCACATAAAGGCAACATAAAATAATCCATAAGAGTCCAGTAGTTAAATCCATATCTTCAGAAGAGATATGATAGGTGTGGGTGAGGGCGGAGGGCGGGGCCGGGTTTTGATCATACACACCCGGGCCTTTATCAGGCTAATTAAACCTCCGAGAGGGATAAAGGCTGATGACAGACGGTGGTGCGACGAGAGAGAGAGAGAGATAGTTTACGGACATGTCCGTCATGTGTGTGTTTGTCTTTTGTTTGAGTTTGAAATTAAACTATTATTTATATTGAAAAGACGGTTCTCGCCCCCTCCTTTCTATTGATCCCTTTACAGTGAGAAATAGATCAGTATTTGTCATTTGTTTGTTGAGCAGGGGACGATATGCAGAGAAGAATGTGAATCACCAAAAACACAGTGAAGGAGATCTGTTTCTCTGTTTCTCATCCACACCTATCACATCACTTCTGAAGATACTGATTTAACCACTAGAGACTTATGGATTACTTTTATGCTGATTTATTTGATTTTGTTTAGCTATAAAATGTTGCCACCCATTCACTTGCATTGTATTGACCAACAGAGCTGAGAAATTCTTCAAAAAATCTTCATTTGAGTTCAGCAGATGAAAGAAAGTCACACATCTGGGGTGGCATGAGGGTGAGTAAATAATGAGAATTAAATTGTGGTGGTTAACTATCCATTTAAAGGCTCTTGTCAGATCTGGATGAATTTGTCAGTAAAAGAGGTTTGTAGTAATTATTACAGTGAAAACATGAAAATGTCCAACAAGGACATATAATGCTGAAATATAAACCAAAGCAAGATCATGTTTATTTTTGCCAACTTTCGCTATTTCAAAGCTTTTAAAGTCCTGTGTGGATTCTTATTTTAGTGTAGTTACAGTTTTCAGTGTCGAAAGAATTTAGATAATTTGTTCTGTACAGCAGTACCGCCACTCCCTAAATGCAGAGTAGGGAACCAACCCCGGTCGTATAACACTCGCTGCGTCTGAACTCATGTTGTTCCAAACCTGTATGATTTTCTTTCTTCTGTTGAACACAAAAGAAGATACGTTGGTAACCAGACAGTTGACGGTAATCATTGATTTCCATAGTATTTTTCCTACTATGGTAGTCAATGGCTACCTTCAACTGTTTGATTACCAACATTCTTCAAAATATGTTCTTTTGTGTTCAACAGAAGAAAGAAACTCATACAGATTTGGAAAAACTTGAGGGTGAGTAAATTATGACAACATTTTCATTTTTGGGTGAACTATGGCTTGAATGTTTGTTTTTTTGTTTTTGTTAGCAGCCCAGTTAGAGAATGAGATTTTCTACCAAAATGTTATGTATTAATTAATATATATATTAATGAAATTTTACATTTACATTTATGCATTTGGCAGACGCTTTTATCCAAAGCGACTTACAGTGTGCACTTATTACAGGGACAATCCCCCCGGAGCAACCTGGAGTTAAGTGCCTTGCTCAAGGGCCCAACAGTGGCATCTTGGTGGTGCTGGGGCTTGAACCCCTGACCTTCTGGTCAGTAACCCTGAGCCTCAACCACTGAGCCACCACTGCCCCTTTTTTCTACTGAATTTTCTACTGATATTTCATTTTACTAATAAAGTTATACAAATCATTCCACTGAATTGACTTGGTAATTGTGCTACCACCATGCATTATGTATAAAATACAATGATAACCCCTTGAAACACATGCAAACAGCCTTGCGGTTGTAAGTGAAAGTGTAGGGCAGAAAAGTAAGCATGTACAAGAAAATAAAGCATCAAGATTTTAACACAACTTTGAAATTAAGATCCCAGATATGCCTTCTTTGATGATAAGGAGTGATAAAGAACTCCTTGGAATTGCTCGGTCTGGTGTTTGATTCTGTGTAGAAAGAAATTCCTGGTTTTCCTTGAGGAATACTGAACCCTAAGAGACCACAAGAGACTTCTTGTGCTGAGGCAAATAAACATACATACTTCCTTCCCCTTAGACGCAGTGAGGAATAATGTGTGTGTTGAGTGAGTGAGTGAGAAAGAAACGGACAGAGAGAGAGAGAGAGAGGGTGAATGAAGGCTGTTTATATATAGGCATTAAATGTGTTTTTATGTTGAGTGACTGGATCATGTCTTTCATGTCTTACTCTGAATTCCTATGAGAAAGTATGAGAGAGATTAACTGGAATGTTTGGATTAATATCTTAATCCACTCGCAAACATCCTCAGGTGCTGTTATCTGCATCATCATAATAAATTATGATACTTACTTTATGCCAACTCCCACAAACTGTTGATCATATTAATTATTCTTGGAAGAATTAACTGGCAAACAGCAGCAAGCCATCAGTTTTTATGGAGTTTTTCAGAGCTAAATTATTTTGTAAATCAGTGTTTTAGAGATACTCAAAGAGCTCATGAAAGAAAAATAATTATAAAAACTTCACAATAAATTACAAAACATGGCAAAAGGGACTGGATGACACTTTGGGTCAATTTAATGGACTTAAAATACACTTAATGGGGTCATACACCAGGACACGTCACAGGTACAGTATAAGTACTGATGTTTTGAACGTTCACCATTGAATTTTTCACGTTGGTAAATTTGGTCATTTTTAATAAGTCTCTGTTTTCCTGGTAGATTTGAGGCAGTTGGTGTTCAAGTTTAATCAGTTATTTCCTAAATGATGCTGTATGCACTTTATATTTACACTACACACTCTGCCATTTAGTGTATGAGTTTTCAAATGGAACGCTAAAGATTTTTTACTATATGGAAGCACTCACTGTTTATCATCTGAAGGAAGTGATGTTTCAAATGCACACAATGTGTTGCGGTTAGCTTTAGCACCTTAGCCAATCTCAGTTCAACACTCATATCTAAAACAAACTCACATATTCACAGATAGTGAAGTATTGATCTCACATTTGTAAGGTGCTGTCTTCACAGAAGTTTTGGTGTTTGCCACATTTGACAATAATTACAATATTTTTTTTCAGGCCAGCATCGGGGCCAGGTAACTCTGCCCTTCTGCTAAATAGGGCAAGCCGCAAGCACTGCATGACGTGTCCAATATTCAACAATCATTTTGTTTTTCTCCAGCTAAAGTAGTATCATCTAGTTACTCATAGTACTCTTTTTTCATTACATTTTTAGTGTGAAACTAACAAAATGGCGTAGAATAGTGCAGATGTATGCCATTTGGTATGTAGCTATACAGTAGTAACTATCTATTTTGTTACAGTGTAGCTAATGTTAATCAGCTAGCCTGGCTGAGAACACTGATGTTTGGGTCGAATTCAATTGAAAACTTTGTGATTGGTTCTCAGTTGCATAGAGATATGGCTGATGCTGATTGACACTATTTGGAAACAACGGTTTTTAATTTTAGGATGCTGTGTGCTGTCCACTTATGATTGCTATCCGATTGGTACGTACTTTGTATTTAGTCTTGTGTTTGTTCAAATCCCAAGTATAGTAAATTTATGACCAATAGCATTAATGATGCTTGCCTTAGAAAGCACAGCTAATGATGACCATGTTAAATATCAAGCAGCTCAAACATAAGCATGCAATAATTGCCTGTAGTTTATTGGTGTTTACACAATAAAGCCTTTTCTTTGCTGAGCACAGTACTTATGTAAATACACAGTAATATAACTGAAATTACTTAATACAAAGAAAATTTATAAACAGGGTTGAAAAGTAATGGAATACATGTAACGGGATTACGTATTTAAAATACAAAATATAAGTAACTGTATTCCACTACAGTTACAGTTTAAATAATTTAATGTAATATTTAGTCCTTTCAGATGGAAAACATTTATACATATAAATGATGTGATCCAAAGTGCATTTGAACAGCGGTGAAACACTTTCTTATGATGTGTTACATTCATACGAGCACAGAGAAACTTGAAAATTCACGCTGGGTCATAATTTATTTTGTTCTAAGACCTTTTATATTATGGCAAAAATTGTATCCTTGATAATAATTTTTCTATCGTTTTCCTGTAAAAATATCAAAAAATCTTTAAAACTAGATCAATTTGATTTATCTAGATTTATCTAGCATTAACACTGCATAAGATATTTAGGGTTTTCAGAGAATGTATTTTTAGCATGTGTATTTTGTCTTACTGTACTTTTACTGTAGAGTTTTTATAGTCAAAACAAATGAAAAAATCTACCAGTGCTGAAGAAGTAATTTAAAGTATTTAGAGTATGTTACTGACCTTGAGTAATCTAACGGAATATGTTACAAATTACATTTTACAACATGTATTCTGTAATCTGTAGTGGAACACATTTCAAAAGTAACCCTCCCAACCCTGTTTATATATAATACTTTTATTTAAAACTGTTAGGCCTATTTTCATATAATATGATACATTGCAATGCCATTATATAGCTCCTTGCAGTAAATTACTTTTGTGATTTTTAAGGTCACAGAGCAGCTCTCGCTCAGGACTGACCCACAGCTGGAACCCTTTGGCAGGAGAGGATGGATTATAACAGAGGATATTGGGATATTTAGATCAGAACCAAAATGCTCTTCACACTAATTAGAAGCAGACTGTCCTGCAGTTCTTCACCAGCCCGGTCACAGGCTCTGCCTTTCCCCATCAAGCACAAGCTTGCCCTCATTGCATTAGATGTACAGCGTTGGGGATGCAGGCACACAAGGGGGTTATAATGCATCCCTCCCACCAGGCCACCATAATCAAACACAGCTGCTGTGATTAGCTGGGATCCCCCTACCAGCGCAGGACCATTATTTATTCTTGTGCCTTATTAGCTAATTTTTTGTATTCATTTTTTCTCTTTCATCACTCTCTTAAGAGTTATATGAAATACACTGCCTTTCTATACCACAAATATTACTGATAAATGAACAATCATGTTTCTTAAGCCTCTGGGTAAGAGAACATACAGTGGGGCCCACTCAATGATGATAGCAATTGGAAGAGACTCACACACAGTACATGCAAGAATACATACAGAGGGCAATGATTACACTGCTTTGTTTATTCAAAATTCAACCTCTGAATTGTGCTCATCATTATTTCTGTGAACGTGATTACTTCCTGGATCCCACGGCACTAGAACCCATGTCTCCGAGGTTGCTCGCACAACACACTATCAGTAGCAGTAGAAGGAAATTTGATCACACGTGATTTCATGAAAAAAAGCCTGATGGGAGATAATGCTGGTTTGACTTTCGGAAGCAACATAGTGCACGGTGTCTTAACCAGGCACAACAATGCAACAAGTTTCCAGCAACAAATATTGTCTCTGTGCACTGAATGTCAAACTGCAGCGCAATACGGCACAATCAAGATCAACTAGAAGATGTTTGATTTTTAATGTACTCTTATGAGGACCAGTGAGATTTGGGCAGGGCTATCCAGCATGATGCAGCAGAAATGGAAACCAAATGTTTACCAAAAGTCCTGTCACTTGTCGCAGCAACAGCAAGTGATTATGGACAACATATCAGATTAATATGGAGGAGATACTGTAGCTTTAATTAATTGTTGCTTTATTACGTCATGCCTGGAGTTTCATACAGGCTCAAACCACTAATGTCATATTATGCTTCAACAAAACAATAAAGATGATGGCAACAAGAATGTTGGAAAAGTTTTCAGGCCATGTAGTTTTGTCAAAATCTAATCACACTAATTTATCAAAGTACATTTCAGTAGTTCGCTAGTGAATGTAATCCTGCTTAGAGGATAGTTTAACTATCCTCTAAGCAGGATAGTTATACCCCCATTCTTCCACTGAGCAGCTGGTCAGCCTGCTTTTGTTGTCCATCCAATTGATCTTCAGAGATCCAGAGCTCATTTTGTTTTAGTTGGTTTTGTGGTGCTAACAAAGATAGAGCTGTCTGTAAATCTCCTTACACAATGGGCACCATGACAAACGTGTCTCAGATGGGAGATGCAAGCTGACTTTTCAGGGCACAGAATTGCCTCTTTATCTTTCTGCTTTTCATTCTTTCTCTCAATGCACAGCTCTGGTGGGGTGTAAATCAGGTCTTCAGAGATACAGCCATGGGTGTTCAATGAACCGTTATGGCAAGCCACTCTGTTCCCACATAACAAAAACCACCCATATGATTTACTTATGTAGATGAACCCATATGAGAGGAGAACACTCTGTAATGCCCTAAGCATCTGCCTGAACTGGCCTCATTCTGCAGTCTGCTTTGAAGATGAGAGGCATTCAAGCAGGTACTTTATCTTTGCTATAAAGACACCTGGTTGCCATTGCTCTAACCAGATTAGACAGAATACACCAAGGATATAGCTAAAATATTTAGGAATCAGGAAGCCTCAAGGCTTTAAGTCCTTCAGGAGCAGGATGAGCAACCATTCTCTGAATGATAGTGAAATTCCCTTTCAACAAGCTATCTATCACATTAGACTTAGAAAATTCTCTCATCATTAACTCACCATCATGCCATCCCAGATGTGCATGATTTTCTTTCTTCTGCAGAAGATTTTTAGAACAACATTTCAGTTTTATAGGTACATAAAATGCAAGTGAATGGGTTCCAAAATTTGTAAGCACCAAAAAGCACATAAAGTCAGTATAAAATTCATCCATAAGACTCCAGTGTTTAAACCCATATCTTCTGAAGTGATATTATAGGTGTAGGTGAGAAACAGATAAATATTTACATATTTTTTTACCATATATTCTCCTTCCTTCCCAGTAGGTGGTGATATGCATGAAGAATAATAGTAAAAAGAACTAAATTAAAATAAAATAAAGTAAACTTAAATATTTAACTGTTTCTGTTTGAAACTCATACACATCTGGAATGGCATTAGTAAATGATAAGAGAATGTTCATTTTTTGGATGAATCCCTATCCCCTTATGTTTAGAACTAGCATATTTCTCTCATTTCTTTTATCCATTTTGTTTCAAAAACATATTACTTTCTTTCTTCAGTGGAAGAAAAAAGGCTAAATGTTGAATATTATTAAAACCACTCTTTTCCATACAATGAAAGCAGACAAGGGGCTGTAAAGCTCCATAAAGGAAAAAACTAAACAAAACAAAAAAAAAACAAACACCATAAAAATAACCCATGTGACTCATGCACCATTAGTCTTATGAAGCCGTTCAATAGTGTGTAAATTGTTAAGCATAATTATACAAGTGTAAGAGCCATAAGTTATGTGTTTATTTATACAGATGTGGAATAAATAATTGTGTGCATTAAGCATTGTTAATAATTATAAGTAAATAATTTAGTATGTGTAATATAATATTTCTTAGCAACAAAGATGTCATATCCGGCAATGACGGTTCGTTTTTTGTGATGCAATATGGGAGTGATACAGTTTTTCACACAGAATCACACACACTGTGATTAGGTGATTTAGGTGCCTTCCTAAAACCTGAATTACAGAGTACAGAGGTTTCTGTAGTGGATGTTGTATTTCATTCATATTTCTTAGCTGCCCTGTTATCGCTTGCTGCTTCTGTCATAAACATTTACATTTATCAGTAACCACTTGATACATATTTTACATTTTAAACAGAGAAAATAGCATGCATTTCACCATAAATTAATTTTCTTTGGAAAGATGAGTAACATATTATGGTGTCAAAATAATGGTTCCCCAAGAAATATGAAACAAGGAACCAGGTGTCCTACATGTCTTCTCTCTGACAACAAAACACTTGAAAATGAGTGAAATGCTCGTATAATAATTCTGATAGCATGTTGAAGCAGCATCACTCCACAATCTGAACAAATTACTACCACACACACTAAAAAATGATGGGTTAACAATAACCCAACTTGGGTTGTTTTATAACCCAACCGCTGGGTCACTATTGCACCAGTCCAACAGTAGTTAATTTGACCCAGCAAGATGGGTTGGTTATTTTTAACCCAACAGATGACTAAAATATTCTACCCAAATGCTGGGTCAAATTAATTACAATTCTGGGTTGATTCAACTACATATTTGTTATATAGTGTACCCAAATGCTGGGTCAAATTAAATACAATTCTGGGTTGATTCAACTACATATTTGTTATATAGTGTACCCAAATGCTGGGTCAAATTAACCCATATGCCAGATTAATTCTAGCACATTACAGTACAATTGAAGAAAATAAATGACAATAGACTACCCATAGCTATAAAACTGTTAAACTACAAACCTAGAACAGAATACATGCTAGATTTATGCATATATTATGCAATAAACACTTAAACCATACAAAAACAAAACAACAATGGACTCTTTGAAACAAAATATTTTATTACTTTAATATCAACAATATAGTGGAACTGGTGCAGTTAATATCACTTACAGTAGGAAAACATTCAATTATGAATGAACTGGCTGAACATTTAACAGTCAACGGGAGCCATTAGCTCTACTTGCAAGCAAGTATTCTACTGTGAATAAACTTGACCATTTTAGATTCCCCTCCTGGCATGTCATATATAACAGTCTGTATGAACTCCCAGACATGTTCACACTGCTTCAGGTATTTTACGTCAAAGACATAGAATGCCTTAAAGCAGACATCAATGGCCTGAAGCAGTGTTTCTTGTTCCAGGGCCTGTCCAGCTATTATGGCAAAGGCCTGAAATGCACTCTGCTCATTTCCCAGCGTCAGGATGTGGGGTATGGCTTGCATGCCTTGGCCTCATGGAGGTACTCCACCATGTTTATTCCAGGCTAAAAAGAAAGAATACAAGAGAGCAAGTGAGAGAGTGCGAGTGAGTAAGGACCAAATGTCAACCGACTACTATAGTTGAATTAAAATATAGACATTGTGAGGACCATTTTCCTGGTCCTCACTAGATACAATTATTGTTTTATGATAAAGTCTAGTTAGCTTTACAATTTGGAAAAGATTTAGTGCATCTCTAATTCAAAAAGTTGAACTGTAATAGTCTACATTTCATTGCACATAATGAAATATTCCAAACCTTTTTTGATTAAGTCTTGATGGTTATGGCATACAGCTCACATTACAGAAAACTATTTAAAAAAGTATTCAGACCTCAATTGACCTAAAAATCCATAAATCAATTGATGATCTATCATTACAATAAACATGCTCAGAAAATGCGTGCGGCCCACCTATCTAGGTGGTCAGATAGGTGGGCCCGAACTGCGCGCCCAGGGTGCTTTGATAGTGACCAACGCGTTGTAGGCTTGTAAAACGGCTATTTTCAGAATACTGTCAGGCTATATTTGATGCCTGTCCCCAAAAGTGTAGTAAAAAAAACCTGGATATGCATGTGTGCGTGCACACATTCTTGAGCTCAGATATGTTGATAAAATGAATAAAGATTCCCCTTTAGATGTGCTTGAGGACTTACAGGCTTATGGTCGATGAAGGCCAAGCTGCATTCCTGGATGGTGTGGCGAACCACTTTCGCACCGCGGCCACGGCCAGCTTTGTATGTTGTAGGTGGAAGCAAGGCTGGCAGCTGCCTAAGGGCGAGATCCCCAACGCCATCTGTAGGAAGACTAGGTGTCAATACGATGTGGAATTGCATACCTGTGATTTTGTCATTCAATATCAAACTAAAATAAAGCCGATTTCCGCGCAAAATAAGCGGGGCTTGCATGATTTCATAATCCCCGCAATTTCATTGCATAAAATTGCATAAATATCCCGCATATTCCATCGCATTAAGAAAAAAGTGCCGCATAATCAAGGATTAATAATCAAGCAAAAATCACAAAAAAAACTCAGCATTTTTCTGGACTGGTTAATGTTATTAGGTACACTAGTACTGCTGTGTTGACTCTGCTGTGAAAACTTGGAATTTTTAGTACCCAATTAACATAAAGAGGCTGACAAATTTATTTAACTCTATTCCTATGATGATGTCACTCACTATTCTCAGAGCTCATGTTGTTTTTCACTGCGTAACATGTTCGAGAAGGCTGTGAATTGTTCAAATACAAGTGTTAATAACTAAAGCAAATGTACACTTTTTATTTTAGTTAGCTACAGTAATTATAGCGGCCAAAATGATGTGAAATTGCACTGTTTTTGGTCAAAAACCTTCAAAAATGTTGGACAGAGGAATGCTTAACGCCCCCGTTGCTACTGTTGCCCACCCACATAAGCCCCCTAAAACCCCTGGGAAAACTCTGCATTTACAAGATCTGCAGACAAGAATATATTACCTGGTGTTAATCCATCCAGGGGCAATGTCAGCTTCCCCTCCTGTCTTGCCAGGAACAGGATCTTGTCAGCATAAATGGGTAGCCACGTTTCAAACAATTTTGAAGCAGCATCCCCATGCAGGACAAGAAAGTCCTGTGCAATCTATAAAATGGAAATTTTTACATTTTTAAAACCAATTCAATGTGACACACTAATAAAAGGTTATAAACAATGCATCCTCATATGTAAGATCATATTTCCCTATACCTACCATGCCTTTGGTCATTAGGCGAGGGAACTCTTCGAGGATCTGATCGATGGTCCAATTGTTGTCCCTAATCCACTTGGCCCTGTAGACTGCTGTGTTCTCCATGTAGGACTCTATCTGGCTGAGGGGCTGAGAATTGTTTCTCAACCATTCTTTAAGCTGTGATGCACGTTCGTCTGATGTGGTACATTCTGTAAAAAAGAACAAGAAAGTTGTCAGTCACTGAAATATGGATGTTTTGCTTCATCAAATAATTTACCCTTGCAAGGGCCCCATCATCTGGCGTTTGTGGTGGTGTCGGTGCCGTGCTTCGCGGCCTGCTGGTTGAACTTCAGCCTAGGGCCAGCTCTTGGGATCAACTGGTTGATGGTAGCCTCATCTAAAAGAAGAAAACTCTCCTCATCAATCCCCTCCTCTGAAAGACAAAAATAGAAAACACAAAGACATCTGTTTTTAAAACAGAGGAGTACAAAACTAAAATGTATAGGTAATTAAATGGAAGATATAGTAATAAACATGCATATTCCATCATTTGTTATTACAAAATAGAATGAAGCACTGAAAGTCTACAAAAGACATGTGCCCTATTCATCTATTGGAGTCACTTTGACACATTACATGGAAGCTATTGAAAAAAAGAGGAAATTGTATTTCATAAGAATTCATGTCTTAAAAGGGCTTGAGTAGCAATGCAGACTTGATATGCTGTGGATGGGAAAACAAATATTTCTTACCTTGAAATCTTTCAACAAGGTCTGTCAGCTGCCACTCTGTCAGCGTGTCAGTGACAAAGCTGTCCATTGATCTGAAACAAACACAAAAAGAGGTTAAGCAAATATACAATTGCTATTGTATTAACTATTCAGATGTCACCATGCAAATGCAGACTAGCAGCAGAATGTAATCCAATGTGAAGATAACAGCCATTTTATTTAGCATCACAAAATATAGAGAAAACAATCCTCCCCCTCTCCCTCTACAATTCATATGACAAATTGCATACATGTAAATTGTCTATGCTTCACAAGAATGTTTGTGGCTGCTCACAGCATAACCTTCAGGGCACGACTGTCAGTATAACAGTCTACAGCAGTGGTTGCTGTACACCTACAGCAGTCCCAAACTTTTTATTACATATTTCTCAACTGGCCCTTGTCCTTTGCCAGGCCGCCATTTTATATAAAAATGTGTTCTTATCTATTGTGGGTCACCACATTAAGTTACTTAAATAAATGCACATAAATGCATTTAGTCAGACATATCAGGTTATCTCACTGTTTTTACATACTTTAATCAGTCTAACACTGTGTTATGCCTTTGCATTTCACATTAAATGCTTCAGGGAAAAAGAGCTCAATTATAGCCAGTGCTTCCATGATAACGGCCAAATGGCTAACGTTAGCTACGTTATTAGACAAACCAACCAACTAGCCTCGACAATATAAAAATATAACTTTAATAGGAAACGTAGACTCACTGTATTCCGGACACTAGACCGTTTCCCGCAAATTCTATAAATAAACACTTCACGGACATTGCATCTATATATATCATCTTTGCCTCATCCTCTTTCGCTTCCGACCAACCCAGCTTATAGTTGTTAAAATGTATGCGTTATATATTAAAAATGACATGTAGTGTACACAAACCTTAATTTATTTGCCTTGCTGGATGAACAGTCAGGTTCTCTGTGACGAGCGCTCGGTGTGTGGATTCGATCTGGTGGACTCTGAGTCTGGTGATGATGTGATGACGTTCAAAGCACAAACAACCCACGTGCTGGGTCAACCGATGTATGTTGGGTAGATGGAATTTGGGTTATTTTGTGCAACTCATGTGTTGAGTCAAAATCCATATAAATAACCCATAATGGGTAAAACATTTCATAACCCAGCGGTTGGGTTGATGAAATAACCCATCATTTTTTAGTGTGCACTACAACTGAGGATTAGAGTTAAACTAATGGCTTTAGAATTACTGTTCTATGCCTGGGAGTTGTGAGAGCCGCAGGTAATCATACTCTCTCTCGTTCTCTCTCTCTCTCTCTCTCCCTCTCCCTCTCTCACACACACACACACACACACACACACACACACACATATATATGCTGATGTGGCTATCCTTATGAGGACTCACCATAATACATAATGATTTTTATACTGTACAAACTATAGAGTCTATACCTTAACCCTAACCCTACCCCTAAACCTAACCCTCACAAAAAAAAAATCAGCATAATTACATTTTCAAAAAACATAGTTTAGTTTGTTTTAAAGCTATTTGAATTATGGGGGTACTAGAAATGTCCTCATAAACTACATTTATACTTCAGCTTTGCAATTGTACAGGGTCTTCGTTGCTGTATTTTTTTTTTAATAATATGCCACGCATTCTCAATTGGAGATAGGTCACAACTGCAGGCAGCTCAATCTAGCACCCACACTCTCTGCTTATGCAGCCATGCACTTGTAATATGAGCAGTATGTGTTTTTTTGTTGTCCTGCTGGAAAACCTATTCTGAATGAGTGTGATCTTCAATCCCACGTCACTGTCTTAAAAACCATAATTCATCTGTAATGGATATCATGACATGGGCTTGTGAATACTTCAGTAAACCTTTGTCAGTCAAAACAATTCACCGCTACATCCACAGACAGAACGGACTGAGCCACGGATTGGTGGCTGGTTTTTGACAGGTGAAAACCACTGGACTGAGCAAGACTGGTTGATGGCTGCTGGGGACAGGACAGGCTTGTCGACCGCCACAGGGGACTGGACAGATTTGCTGATGGCCACAGGGAACAGGAGAGGCTCATTGACAGCCACAGGGAACATGACAGGCTTGTCAATGGCCTCAGGGAACCAGACAGGCTCATAGACGGACGCCATGGCCATGAGCGCAGACAGCAACTGGGGAACAGCATCCGTGGTCCCCAGCTGGCTCCTCCGCCTCCTGGCGGTCACCTGTGCGCTCCTCCGCCTTTTGGTAGTCACCAGTGGGCTCCTCCACCTCCTGGTGGTCAACAGCGGGCTCCTCAGCATCTAGGTGGTCACCAGCGGGCTCCTCCACCTCCTGTACAGTCACCACAGGGCTCCTCTGCCTGCTGGTGGTCACCAACGGGCTCCTCCACCTCCTGGCGGTCACCAGCGGGCTCCTCCGCTTCCTGGCAGTCAACAGCATGCTCCTCCGCCTCTAGGTGGTCATCAGTGGGCTCTTCTGCCTCCTGGTGGTCATCAGTGGGCTCTTCTGCCTCCTGGCGGTCACCAGTGGGCTCCTCCGCCTACTTGCGGTCCCTAGCGGGCTCCTCCGCCTCCTGGCGGACCGCAGCGGTAACAAAAGCCTCTAGACTGCCAGCCCCAGAGGGCTCGGCCAATGGGCTGGGCTTCTTCCTTCTCCTCCTCCTCTTTTGAGGTGTAGTGACCCAGATCTGGGTCACAAGATTTAATTGGCTCAGTCAGACCTGCCTTAAAAAGATCAATTAGGCAGGTCTGATTGTATCCCAGATAGCATACCCCACATGGACTTCTCCTGTCGTACCCCGCACAGCTTCTTCACATGCTCTACACACTGGCGAGCAGTGGCTTTGAATGCTTTTAAACAGAGTGCAGAGTGCAGTTTTTGTGTTGTGTAGCTAGTGCCTGCAAGAAGCTCCGGTGGAAGACAGCGGTTAGATCTTCAGATGATACAGCTCATTTCCCCGTCACCGTGAGTTAACGAAACCCCACATAAAACACACCAGGCATGCTCATGTACAGTGCAGCATGGCTCTCACTGTGCATGACGTAACTAACAACTAGTTGTCCAGTATGGTTCCATTCACACATCACAGGTTTGCAGAGAATACGGTTGTGAGACCTGAAAATTTGCAGGTGTCCATTCGGTTATAAATAGCCCCAAATAACCAAACTGTATGTGAACATAACCATATTAAGCACTCAAACAGGTTTGACAACTGTATTCTGCTGCTGTGTGAACAGAGCTTATGTGACTAGTTTGTAAAATTGACACTTGTTCGAGGATTTTCACACCTTAATGTTAACTTCTGAAGGAAATGTTAGTTGGATGCAAATAGTGGCTGGTGTTTATGAATATTTTTCAACATCCATTTTCTGAGGTATTTTGGGATGTACAGCATGAGTAAGTGGTCTTCATTTTTTACATTTACTTTATAGTGACTCAAAAACGTTGAAATATTATTATATTTTTCTTGCTTATTTCTCATTCATCTTACTGTTGGACTTACTGCTATGCTAGGGATGGAGTGGTAATGAAACAATCTTGTAGAGAATGAGTACACCGACACTCTAAATAAAAAAAATATTAATCGTAATGCTTCTCACACCAGGCAAAATCAAGCAACTCTGATTCTACTCCACACTGCTCACATCTGATTATGTCTAATCTTTTGACATTATCAAAAACTGTTTCTCAAAAAAGTAAAACAGAAAAGTAAAGATGAAAACTGAGATAATTAATTTATGAAATCAGAAAATATAATCCTGGCAGGCATGTAGCTGAGAGCGAAGATCAAGAGAGAGGTGCTCGAGAGGTTTGTTGAGTATCTGGTTTCTGTCTCAGTGCCAGTGCACGGCTCACTTCTATTGAGTCTGGCTAAATGAAGGTCTCCCAGGAATACACAGACTTAGAAGGGGCTGCACACCAGAGATACGGATTGCATGACTTTACCATTCATGGTGTTGATTTGTGTGCCTCTGTCACGACCAGGTTTTATTTGCTGATTTAGGTAATGTGAAACATTAAGGAGCAAAGTGGCACGTATAAACACACACAACAAGCCCTATTCAGTGCCACATATATATATATATATATATATATATATATTTTTTTTTTTCTCCCAAAATATAACACTAATTTTCATGTCTCTTCAATCACAAAATGTTTTCTCTCTTTACATACCAATGCAAATTTGAAAAGCTAATTGGCACCATCTTGCAGCTAAACAGTCAAGTAATTGTATGTGTATAGTGCTTTTCACAATACACATTGTTTCAAAGCAGCTTCACAGAAAACCGTAAAGCATTAATGTCTTACATGTCCTGCTTACATGTTAGCTAACTGTATTAAAAATGGCTAGTATTGATTTTAAAATATGATGAGTATTAAATCTTTGATAGCTGGCTAGAAGTGTTCCTGGTTAAAGCAAGAAAGTATCACTCCGAAGAACAAGGATTTGATAAGAGACTTAAATAGCTGGATGAGAGTTTAGGATAACCTTAAGGTATGATAATAAAATAGTCAAATCAATATTTCATGTATACTGTATATTTATGTGGTAAGCCATAACAAGTGTGCCTGGGTCCTAATCACCCTGTCAGGATTTATTTGGCTTTAATGACTTGTTGGCTATACATTATTCCTTTCATGCATGTGTTTTGTATGATTGTTTGATTTTGTATGATAACAACATCAATGATAAAATGATGCAATATACCTTAATGAAGTAAATTCAACTGAATAAAAGCAACAGAACCCTGTGTCCCAGACCTCACAACAACATGCAACAAATGTGTCTCAGAGATAAGTCACATTTATCACAAAGCACTCTGGGAAAGAAGACGATTGATTTTTTGGGGGGAAATCACTGTGACTGAGGCAGACCACTGATTGATGCTTTATTAGATCACTGTGGTTTTCAGCTGTTCTATCCATACTAACAACCACAGATCGCTGTTTGTTATCATTTGTTTATCTACCGTCAAAGCGACATTCAAGCCACATGCCACATCCTTACCAACTGAGAGCTATGATTCTGCGAAAAATAAACATTAACAACTGTGAACAAATGTAGGAAATGTATATAAAAAGACAAACACATTTTTTTTTATTAAATACACAGTCCTTAAAAAAATATATTTTTAAATGTTAAAATAAGGGCTATAAGTCTATTGACATTTTTTTCAAATGATTTCATGATTTGCCGATATTTTATCAAATCAATCACAATTAATTGCATATCAATAGTTGAGAAACCCCCTTAAAATAAAGTTTAGTATATAGCAATTAAAATATTTATAATTAGAATAATATAAAATAAATATTATAATGCAAATAATTCAAATACATTACCTCAAATACATACAGTATATAGTGGCAGCAGACAAGTATAGCATTTAGACAATACAAAAAATATCTCTAAAAGTCAAAATATAGTTTGTTTTATTGACATATTATTGAACATGACCCTATTATTGCACAACTTCCCTCTAATTTGCTATTTTACATAATGCTCTATTTTTATTGGTTTCATCAAGTTTCACTCATTTTCAGCATCTCATGAGTGCTGTGTCTCTATTTTTATTGGTTGCATCAAGTTTCACTCATTTTCAGCATCTCATGAGTGCTGTGTCTTTAACACTGTCAAGTTTGAAAACATTGTTTTTGAAATTCCATTTGGTGCCAGTAGAGCCACAAAAAAACGACACATTTAAGAGTTGTTCAGAAAGATCAACTATTGTTCATATAGCAATGATGTCACTTTTAAAATGATTAGGGTGTACATATGGAGGTCATTTCAACTGACATTCAGCCAGATGTAAATGGAGACAGTGTGTCTCTCTTACTTCTCCTCCTCTCTCTCGCAACTAGATGAAGTGACGAGAGCTCTGGGATCAAAGGCAATACAAAGTGACTCATTACTGCCAATCTAAACCTGGTGGTATGGTACATGTTCTTACTAAATCTTACAAATAAAGCATGTGTGTAATTGATGTGATCATAGGAAATTTAAGAGAATCAAAGAAGTCATAATTTCAGTGCCAAACATATACTGATATTGGAGAGAAGAGGCTCTATGCTACTAATAGAGAGAAGGGCACACAGGTGAAAATCTGTAACATGGATAATGAGTATAAAGCCATTTTCTTACTGAGGCATAAGGCGAAAAGCTGGATATGTGGTGAAAACTACACCAAACACAAATCTTTCACACATAGGTACAGAGCCTGATTTCATGAACATTACATGATTGTGGAATAATTTTGCAAAACTAAATCACATGCTTCATTAATAGTCTGCTGCAGTTTCACAGTGAAATGTCCAGCAGGAGGCACCAAAAGCGAGTGAAATGGTATTGTAATCAGACGAGATTTTTAAGGGGAATATATAGATGCAGGTTTTGACCTTCCTAACATACAATTTTAACCTAAACCTAACCAATAGCGTCCTGAAAAGCAAATGAGAGGTGAGGAAATCAGACATCCTTACACTTTTCTAACACCTAAATCTAACCGACAGTGTTGTAAAAGCAAATTTTGTCTAAAGTCCAACACTTTGTCATATGAGCTACCACAGTTGCTTATCACATTGGAAGTGTTTATTAAGTCATTATCAGCCATTGTAGTTGTGATTTGTGTGAAAGTGAATAAAACGCACAGTTATTGTAGCACCTCTAGTGTTAATTTCACCAGGAAACTGTGGTGAAATGTCGTGTGCGGCACCTAAAAGTCAGATTGCAAAAATGGAGTTATAACAGCTAGGTTAAGACTAGGTTGTAGGCACACCCGTTTTCTGTGGAACACGAAAAGGAAAAAAATCTTTCTGTACACTGACAGTTCAGGGACCTTGTCAGTCAAACTCCATAAAAAGACAAAACAAACAACATAAAAGCACCAATAAAGTAGTCCATATGACTTGTGTGCTTCTGTAGCCATACAATATCTTTGTGTAGGGAAAGGAAGAGAGAGAAGTTGTCATTTTCTAATAATGTTCCCTATTAAACAGCTGTGTTCACTATAAAATGTTGTTGTATGGAAAAGAGCTGTGTGATGATTCACTTTTTGTGTTCCATAAAAGAAAAATATAAAAAACAGATAGATTTGAAGACTTGGGGGTGAGTAAACAGTATTGACAGAATTTGAAGTTTTGTGCAAACTATTCAATTAAATATTGAAACACAGGTATACTGTACAGCAAAAAAAACATACAAATAAACATATGCAGGAGCAGAAGGCCAAACAAAGATTTTCAAAGGTTTTTTTCACCAAACAGAATTTCCATTCATAAAAATCCAAAGGCAATCCTATGCAATACAAAACAGTTGATAATATTCCACAAATATCCCTTAGAGCTTCAGGCCAAGTTCTTAAGCAGAAATTCCTTGGATGAGGCCACCCATCATAGCTTGTCTACCCAGTCTTGTATGCTGCTTCCCACAATCCTGAACGATGACATTCTGGTGCACTGAGATTTTACATAGACAACTGAAAGTGATGTGTTTATGGCTAGAAATTCCAAGAAAATGGGTACAATGGGTACAATGTGTCAAGAATGGCATGGCCTTCTTGACATAAATTGTAGTTCTCTATGTAATCGTAGACCTGCACAGCAACCTCTACATTTCTATGGACCCCTCCAACTCAAAGCATCAGCTTAAAAGAGTTCAGAGTTATTGTAGTTTTAGGGCATGAGGACAAAGGTGATGAGGTGTGTGAGACTACTGAAAATACTATTTGTTTGCTTATATTTTAACCTTGTTTTCATTACAGTTCTTTACGATATTCAAAAAACTGTACATAAATGTAAAAATGGTATTTGGTAAGGTTTGACAAGTTTGTGCAAAAAAGTATGAAATAGTGTGTAATTGTTCAGATTTGTTCTTATTGAATATCACCTTCCCTACAGAGGAAAAGTAAAAAAACATTTAATGGTTTTCCTGGGGAGAGATATTATTATTAGATTAATGTTGAGCAATAGGTTGTGGTGTCAGTTTATTGGCTTGCACTGAAATATAACCAAAGAGGAGCTTTCCAGTAAAGCCTGTTAAACTCCCCCACATAGCCAGGGTCACAGTAACAGGGTATTATACATGGACCAAAAACCTGGATTGATTTAGCTTTCCTGAACAAATATGGCCAGAGGCAACACACCAACAGTGAAATGTACCAGAACACAATTCTCTGGTTTTCTAAGGTACAGTTATATGTTATAAGTAAACACTAACATAAGCTGATCAAATTGGTGCTTCACAACCATTATTTAAATAGACAGCATAAATATGTGCTATTACATTGTAATAACATGCATTATAGATAAGATGGGAAATCAAATTAGTACTTAATGAGGCAAATATTTAAGAACGCAATGTCATCTGTTTTCATACACTGTTGTTAATTTAGCATAAACTTCCAACTTTCACTATATGTTCAGAGCAGAAATGTAAAAAGTTTTATTCAATTCAAAATTATAAAAAACTAATGATAAAATAAAATTTGATAAATTAATGTTTCGTTTTGTACCAAGTTAGAAGGACCCTGTATAAAAACAGCATTAGCTGAGAGAGAATTTATTTTATAAATTAGCAAAATTGCCATAATAACTTAAATATACCAAATTAATTTAATCAAAATCAATGCAAATAGAGCGCAATAGTTGGGTTTCAGAAGTAAAACGTTAATTTATTACCAATAACTTAATTATAGTGGTGTGCAGGTCTGACACGGCTTGTTCTGAGGCCGCTGTGAGAGCGGACGTAAGTCTGCATGGTTTGAACAGGAGTGAAGGGTGTTACTTCCAGCTAGGTGCAGAAGCGGGGTATCAGTGTACCACAAATGCTTCTCCCACCTACAGAAGGGTGGTAAAGACCTTCTGCTCCTTGTGGTTTAGTGCGGTAGAGGCGTTCACTTCTGAAACATGCGTGCAAGTCGAGTAGGGTGCACGCCGCGTTCCTTGGAGACAACGTGCAACAGTTCTGCTGAACTGTAACATTCCCCACCTACCATGCCACGATAGACACAACATCTTCATCTGGAGATTGAACTGTCCATCTTTACAGAGGGACGGAGATGTCCGTGGACATATTCCATAGGCAACAATGTTGTAGATGGAGAGCAGGAGGCCCACAAAGCTTGCGCCAGTGGGAGACCTTCCTTAATTCTCCACGCTCAATGTCTGAGCCTCGCACACCACCCGCATCTGTTCCATCAAGAAAAACATTGCAGTGATAGTGCATAAAATATAGAGAGCCACTAGGTAGCAGTACATGTTAATGTTTAGTTTAAGATTGATGCTTGTACACAATGTGGAACAGGAGTAAGTAAAAGATGACTCAGTATACAACTTGTGTCCCAGTGTTTTAATGGATCTGTTGGATAAACACTTCTACATGGTGTCAGAAGTGACAATCTGGACCTGCATTAGGAGACCATTGAAGATGGATGATTTTTTTAGCTTTTTACTAGCACCCCCTAGTGACTTTAACTTTGATGAGCCGAGCTTGTGGGTGCAATAGATCAGACACTTCGAGAGATTCAGGCTCTCGACAGGGTTGGCCGATAAAGATGAAGCCTATCAGGTAAACACTTTATGTAATGGGAGAGAAAAGAGATGATGTTTTGAATAGTTTTGTATTGAATGAGCAGCAACAAGCAAATTACAGTACTGTAAAGACAGCGTTTGTGGATAATTTCATTGGCAAGCACAATGTGATTTACGAACGTGCAAAATTCAACAGTAGATGTCAACGGGCAAGAGAGTCCGCCCAAAACTTAATTACAGACGTACACAAACTTGCACGACATAGCAAGTTCAGTGCATTAGAAGATGACATTATCAGAGACCGAATTGTGGTTGGATTCAAAGACTCAAATTTGTCTGAAAAATTACAACTAGACCCTGAATTGATTTTGGCTAAGATGAAAGCACAATTGAGACAGCAAGAGGAAGCTAAAAACTGTTTCTTGAACAAAAAGGTGTTAATATGGATGCAATATCAACACAGAGAAGGGCAAGACAAAGCTATCAACAACAAAAAATTGGGGTTACACTTTATGGTAATGTGTCCATGTTACACTGTAATTACACAAGTAATTACGGATTATTACTAAGTAAGAACATGTACTTAAGGGTTTGGTTTGGTTTAGGGTTAGTTGCTTGTAATTATGCATAATTGACTGTATTACTATAGTAAATACATGTAATAATTGTAACAAGGACACATTCAAATACCAAAACTGGCAAACATAAGATGTCTCAACAGAACAAACAATACCAACAACATTCATGCAAAAGATGTGGGAAAGTTGCCCATATGTGCAAACAGTGTCCAGCTAACGCTACTTCTGCGTGGGCTCTGCCCAGGCATGTGCAAGAAATTACACTCACGATATTCCAATAAAGTTTTTAAATTAAGAATTTTCAAATGGCAAATATTTATTAATTATATTTATTAATGAAATTAAGATGGGACTAATAAACACAATAATTTTTTTCTCTTTGTATGGCTGTTATAATGTCAAATTAAGTACATTCAAAACTTTAACTGCATTCAATAAATTTGATGACAGTGAAGATAAAAAAATAGAATTTATTATAAATCCAATACAACTTTGGATTCAGTGTATAAACCTCAAAGGATTCATGATAATTTGTGTCTTTAATGTTGTTTATCCATAAAAGGTTTTAGATTTTGTCAATATATTAGTGTTGTATGTCTGAGCGTCTATCTATATGTACAAAAATGAAGGCACTGTATGTGTGGCAGAACCACATTTTACATACAAATACAGTACATTACTGTTGAAATTACATTGTCATAGTCCAGACATTGAGAAGGAAATGTTGTAATGGCATGAGTTTGTCAGCTGTAACGGAGTACAGTCTTTATTTTGCCATGATTTTTCAATTTCACTATCAAACGCCAGGAGACTGACCTCATCCCATTCCCCAGAACATCCACCCCTTCTGCCTGAAGAGTAGCTGTATAGAGGTAGAATTACAGAAAGCCCGCAGGAATAGGTGAAGCATTAGCTTTCTCATGTTTAACCACTTAAATAAAAATGTCATACATGTGATTCCCATTACTTGCAAATTGTTGACTGCACTGCATAGGATTCTGTTTCTTCTCCTTAACCTCGTTGACTGTGCACTCCATCATACACAGGAAAATAACTTTGGTTGAGAGAAATCGGCAATGGTCATGTAACACTTGCAAGAAAACTACACTTTTATGATTCACATTCTTGTTCAACATGATGATGAGGCTGATTCAGTGCTTGCTCTCAGAGTTTATTGATGTTATAAGTGAGTTTTCCCTCAACCATCAAAGCTGGAAAACACCTGAGGAAACACAAAAACATCTAAAAAACATGGAAAAAGAGAGGGCATTTACAGCTGACCCAGTAATGGCATCACAGCGGTGTTCTCATACACAAACACAGCAGTCCAGCGCTGTTTCATCTCCATTATGCATGATTCAGCAGTGCTGGTTTAGAATAGAGATCAAATATAATTCAAACTTTAAATCAGTGGTTCTAAACTGATTCACTTTCATAGGAACTCGAGCTGCGTAATCGCATTGGGACACACCCTGAGTGTCACGTGGTCTGAAGCCCTTGTATAATCATGCTGATTCGTTGGCTGGAGGCACTTAAGTGACGCCCCTAGGGAGCTACGTCACAGGCTCCATAAAAGTGCTCGCTTTGACACCATCGAGTCAGATTTTCTGTTCTTCAGTGCATGATCTTGTCTGGCCCATGTTGTTCCAATGACTCACATCGAAGCGAGGACCATTATTATTGTCCCCTTTGAGTGGCAACACAGGATGGAATTTAGGAGGGACTCACATTGATTTATACAGCGTAATTTCAGAGCAATTTTAATGTGTTTTTTCCAAACATTACAAGGGCCCGACAGGGACAGCGGTGTTGTTCGTGGCTTGCAATTTCTCACCACAAGGCATTATCCCCACTTATTACAGTTCCACGGACTCCAGATTGGAGCTCTGTG
This sequence comes from Xyrauchen texanus, assembly GCF_025860055.1. Lineage (NCBI taxonomy): Eukaryota > Metazoa > Chordata > Actinopteri > Cypriniformes > Catostomidae > Xyrauchen > Xyrauchen texanus. The sequence goes on from NC_068305.1 coordinate 15,516,817, forward strand.
TGCGGGGGCAGTTTTGGATTTTCTGCTTTGTGTCTGAGAAGATTGGAGTGTGAACAGACATCGGATTCTTCTTCATGTTTGTTGTCCCTCCCCTTTAACGAAAGTGTGAGTCTCGTTGGACATGCTCTGAGACCTAGCTCAGTGGCCATTTTCTGATGAACAAGAGTGTGAAAAAGTTACCACTTGCGTCTTAGCCATCGCTATTAAACATTCTGTATGAGAGAATTTGTTGTTGAAGGTAAGGAAACAAATTGGCCTCTTTGTTGCTACTGCCTTTTTCTGTGTCATTTTGTGAGAATGCACATGAATAAGGAAATGGAGGAGTGGCCTCAGACTTTCACTCTCTCCCCTCCCCGTTTGAAGCATTTTGCTCACGACGGAGGGGATCATGCATGGCCCGGCCCGTGAGCCCGGCCGCAGAACGAGGGGGCTGGAAGAAGAGAACATTCCCCAATGGGGTGATAGCAAACCAATGCTTGAGTGCTTCGTCGTTGCCATTATTCTTTTGGGATGCTATCAGGAGATGCAAGGAATTTTAACTAGTTGTTTTGTCTTTCGCCCATTCGTGGACCATGCAGGAATTCTGGCAAGACAAGAGACACCCACTGCTATCCCTGCTTGATATTTCGGTGTTTCAGCCCCGTTTTTGATTTGGGAAATTAATTCTCTCTTAGAAAAAGGGGCAATAGAGGAGATTCCCCCTTCTCAGAGTGAATGCGGCTTTTACAGCCATTATTTTCTGGTCCCGAAAAAAGATGATGACTTGCGTCCCATTCTGGATTTTGAGATGTTTGAATTTGACTCTAATTCTATGTGAATTCAGAATGCTGACATAAAAACAATAGATTTGATGTTTATTTCCATATTCAGATTGCGCTGAAGCACAGGGCAAAGGGAAAGCATATACATTTTTAGTCTTTCCATTCAGACTTGCACCGGTACCACGCACTTTCACAAAATGCATGGATGCAGCTTTGATGCCCTTGAGGCTTCAAGGTATCCGCGTTTTGAATTATCTCTATGAATTATTGGTGTTTGCCCACTCGGAGACTTTGGCTGCCCAAAATAAAGATGTAATTCTCAGCCATTTGATATAGGAGTGTGTGCAACTTAGACAAGAGTGTCCGATAGCCAGGGCAACATACTCTATCCAGGAGTGGAGCTGGATTCACAAACGATGCTGGAGCGTCTGTCTCAAGTACATGTTCAGTCATTTCACCAGTGTCTAGCAATTTTCAGAGTGGGACACATTCGAGAACATTTCACCGGCTTTTGGGGCTCCTGATTGTGGCTTCTGCTGTCATTCCCCCTGGCAGACCTTTTCAGTGCTGAATGAACTCTGCAAAGGGACTTCAACCACTGATGCATGCGTTCCTTCTCTTCAAAGTGACTTGTGGGTGCTACCAAACTCTGTTACCATGGAAACGGACTGGATTTTGACATTGGGCGTTCCATTGGGACAGGTGTGTCGCAGCAAAGTTATAATGACAGACGCCTCCTTCACGGTTTAGGGCACTGTATACAAGGGTTGTCCAGCCTTTGGTGTTTGGATGGTCCAGTGGCAATATTGGCACATACACTCACCTAAAGGATTATTAGGAACACCATACTAATACTGTGTTTGACCCGCTTTCGCCTTCAGACCTGCCTTAATTCTACGTGGCATTGATTCAACAAGGTGCTGAAAGCATTATTTAGAAATGTTGGCCCATATTGATAGGATAGCATCTTGCAGTTGATGGAGATTTGTGGGATGCACATCCAAGGCACGAAGCTCCCGTTCCACCACATCCCAAAGATGCTCTATTGGGTTGAGATCTGGTGACTGTGGGGGCCATTTTAGTACAGTGAACTCATTGTCATGTTCAAGAAACCAATTTGAAATGATTCGAGCTTTGTGACATGGTCCATTATCCTGCTGGAAGTTGCCATCAGGGGATGGGTACATGGTGGCCATAAAGGGATGGACATGGTCAGAAACAATGCTCAGGTAGGCTGTGGCATTTAAACGATGCCCAATTGGCACTAAGGGGCCTAAAGTGTGCCAAGAAAACATCCCCCACACCATTACACCACCACCACCAGCCTGCACAGTGGTAACAAGGCATGATGGATCCATGTTCTCATTCTGTTTACGCCAAATTCTGACTCTACCATCTGAATGTCTCAACAGAAATCGAGACTCATCAGACCAGGCAACATTTTTCCAGTCTTCAACTGTCCAATTTTGGTGAGCTCTTGCAAATTGTAGCCTCTTTTTCCTATTTGTAGTGGAGATGAGTGGTACCCGGTGGGGTCTTCTGCTGTTGCCCATCCGCCTCAAGGTTGTGCGTGTTGTGGCTTCACAAATGCTTTGCTGCATACCTTGGTTGTAACGAGTGGTTATTTCAGGCAAAGTTGCTCTTCTATCAGCTTGAATCAGTCGGCCCATTCTCCTCTGACCTCTAGCATCAACAAGGCATTTTCGCCCACAGGACTGCCACATACTGGATATTTTTCCCTTTTCACACCATTCTTTGTAAACCCTAGAAATGGTTGTGCATGAAACTCCCAGTAACTGAGCAGATTGTGAAATACTCAGACCGGCCCGTCTGGCACCAACAACCATGCCACGCTCAAAATTGCTTAAATCACCTTTCTTTCCCATTCTGACATTCAGTTTGGAGTTCAGGAGATTGTCTTGACCAGGACCACACCCCTAAATTGCATTAATGAGAAATTGAACAGGTGTTCCTAATAATCCTTTAGGTGAGTGTAAAATGTCATTATTGCCACTTCACTAATGCTTCTTCCTGTGGACTTTTCATAATGTACATCCAACAATACCTCTCTTGCATGCAGTACACCCACTGTGAATAACAAATCCAGTTCAGGGCACAGAGATAAGCAGATATTGAAAATAAATTCCATGTAAACTATGAAAATCTTGTCTGGGAATGAACTGTCCCTGTACTGTGATGGACCAAATGACTAGAGACACCGTGAGTAAGAACATCACTGTTCACATATTGTAACTTTTTCTGTTGTGGGAAGTGGAAACTGAGTGCACCACTGAAATACCCACAAGATGGAAATTGGAAATATAAGCGTTGCTTCCGAATGTTCATGTACCCTGAAATCCACTCAAAATTGCTGAATTACTGACAAGTGCCATCCCCCATCAGACATTTTTCCATCAATTCAAATGTGTTTACATTTCCTTCTGGCTCTACTGATACATGGGTTCTGGTCCTATGAAAACCAGAAAGTAATTCTATTGACATAAACAATGATGAGTGTGATTTGTGCATTAAAATTATATACTGAAGGTTAGGTTTAGGGTTGAGGTTTGGGTTAGGGGTGGGGTTAATTAAATATGCATTCTGCAGACTTTGTTACATAATTAATAACAAAAATAAGAAATCTTTTTAACAATGATACCAAGAAAACGTATTGTTAATGTAAATGCTAAGGAACCAGAATCATTTTCAGAATGACCTGAATATTAACCAGAACAAGATTTGTAAAATTGCTTACAATTCTCTTCTCTATTCACATTTAATACAAACCATATTAAGTGACAGGGCCTGTATTTTGAGCATTTCCAGTTGAAGGTTTTCTGAATAAACTCTCCTGAGCTTCTTGTTAATGGATGTTGGTCTAAGGCATGTGTGGGGAACATCAGGCCTAAGGGCTGTATAAGGCCTGCAAAACCATTTTACCTGGCCCTTTGAGGTCATTTGAGAAATAATTTGTAATGCAAAAACTGGCCTTGATTCAATTAACCTGAAAAAAAAAAAATCCTTTCAAATAATGTTTAAAAATAATTAAAATAAATATTGTATAATAGACAGACTTTTTAGTGTTTTTGGTGTGTGAGTACGTAACGGAATGCGTACATTAATTTCAACCCACAATCAGAAATTGCAAGCAATTGCATGGCCCGCAAATAATTTTGTAAATACTCAAATGGCTCTTAATGGAAAAACCCCACCTCTGGTCTAAGACAATATTATTTTACTGCTCGATCAAAATATAAGTGATACTCTTGCTAGATGAAAGACTTGTAATCCCATCTGTTTAAACTGAAACTACAGAACACGCTGTCCTGGATACAGACTGTGTTTGTGTTAGTGTCTGTGCACAGTGCCAATCTGATTATAATGTAGATTTCTCTGTTTAAATTCCTCAGGAACAGTTATGGTAAGTAAAAAGAAAGATGGACTTGGATGCTCTGAGAATACCTGTACCTAAATAGGGAGATCACAAAAAAGATACAGAGATAGACTGAGATGGAGGAAACTGCAAAGGAGTTAGTGATAAATTATAGGGAGGGATGGTAGTTTCACAGCAGAGAAAGTCATGTGCCAGACCTAGGATTTCTGGGCCATATGACTGTAAATTGCTCTGGGCCCCTTACCTTTTTATAATGAAAATTAATTGAGTTCACTTTAAGTTAGGGATCTATCTAGCCAGCCTTATGTAGCAAGTGGCTCAATTTTAGCGACTACGCCACCCCAGGTTAACGGGGACAACAACCCAAATAAAGCACACAAATACGTTCCTAGAAAAGGCAAGAGGCATGGGCTTCCATACAAAAAAGGGTTTTATTAACGCTAAAAGTTGATCAATAATGATTTAAAACCAGTAATTCACATGGGTCATGATTGAATTGAACAGAGTCAAGAAAATAATAAACTAATAAATAAACAAGATTAACAATAAATCTCCACAAGATTTACAATAAACCCTCACAAGATTCACAATAAACCTTCACAAGATTCATAATACACCTTCACGAGATTCACAATACACCCTCACGAGATTCATAATACACCCTCACAGGGGCTGAGGCTTCTGGACAGGAGCAGGCTAGTGTGCCGGCAGCAGGTCCACCATAAGAACACCCACCAAATTCACTGCAAATAGACAAAGGTAATGACACGGCAATAATGAAACTGCACTAACACTTTTAGTGAAACAAAACTCGCAGTGAGACAGACAACCAGCCCGCTCCAGGAAGTCCTCAGCTCCTAAAGAAGAGAAAAAGAATATAGATAATTAATAAACTAAATAATTTAAGTAAACAAAAAAAACCAAAACAAAATATTCAAAGTCAATTTATTGACTTTAACGTAACGAAAACCAAAAAAAAAAAACTATTTACAATGCACCCCAAAATAAACAAAATATAAATACTATTAACAGAGTAAAGACAGACAATAAACAATTACAATGACCGCTGCAGGAACACCACACAGAATGAACTGCAGTACGCCAGAGGTTATTGCAGGCAGACCGGCCAATCAGAATCAAATAATAAATGCACGATAAACAGGACAGGTTAATTTAACAACAAAAAAATATATAAACAAAACGCATTCAAGGTTGGTCTATTGACTTAACAGTCCAACGTGACCGACACAAAAAAAAGACAACAATATTTACCTTGACCCAAAACAACCCAAAGTAAAAAACACTCTAAACACTCACTTTCACATCCAAACAAACAATGAACAAAAACACAATGACCGTAGCAGAAACTCACACCAAATACAGAGTTAACTGCAATAACGTTACGCCTGGAAGTGATTCCAGGCAGACACAGTCCCTCGGAGTCAGCTAATAACTAGAAAACAAATCTACCAACAACAAAAGAAAAGAATTGCCAAAAAAACCAAATAATCCTTCAAGCCCGCATAGACATACTTGACTTAAACGTAACAATGTGGAGAAAGCAGCAGCGTGGCTTTCAAGAGCGAGTGGCGGAGAGGGAGAGCGCGCTGTTTAATGCGACTGCTCACTTAGCCCGCTTTAGCGTCCACGAAGACCTTCAGAACAGTAAACAAGAAAGATTACGACTAACAAAGTGATCGACCAGTTACCCGCCCGATAATGCCATAAAGTACTATCCCAGTTTACCTACCAGAGAGTACGATCCAGTTACACTTCAACATAAACCATCAGAGAATCATTTAACAGCCTTGTTGACTGCAACAGCTGGTATTCCGATCAGTTAAGCTGCGATGCCACACCGATGGAAGCCCTGAAGGCGCATCGTACTAAAACAAATTACCACAACCTAAGTCAGGGAAAAAAAGAAAACTTCCCACTACGCACCAAGATGGTACCAAGCCTACCTGGGAGTAAGCAGCAACCCACGCGCACAAACCCCCGGCAACCCAGCGGCACACTCAGTCTGTAGTTACAACGTAAGGGGCGGGCTTTCAACCATGACGCACCCCAGGAGGCCTGAATGAACGGTTTATATACCCCAAATGGGCGATTGCTCATTGGCCACCTACCAAATGGTACTGACGTCACACGACTTCACTACACTCATTTCAAGGAAATAATGTGACCATGGCAACATTTTTGCAAAACAAAAATATATGGTTGTGGTGGGGTGAGCAAGAGACAATGCATGAGTACATGTGCAGTCCTCCCCAGTGATGTATTTAATTTGTGCCTGGGGTCCAAGGACAATAGAAGCCGGCTTCCTGAGAAGAGGTGTGCTCTGCGTTTATTTGGCAGCGGGGATGAGGCTAAACACAAATCTGATGTGCCTCATTCCCCCACTGCCCAAACGAGGCTTATTAATTATGCACCTCTCTTCTCCTACCCAGTTCCCGTCATGACACTGACGAGAGGGAGGGGCGGGTAATTTCAGCACAGTGCTTTATTACACATTTTGCCTCAGATTTGCCAGTGAAATATCCAGAGAGAAGTGCCAAAAGCCAGTGAAATGGTGTTGTAATTAGATGTGTTTTTTTCAGATAAATGTTATATGGAGGTTTTAAGTAAAGCTTATCTCCCTTACATAAAACTTTAATCTAAACAAAACGAATATTCTCCTTAAAGGAAATTAGAGGTGAACAAAACAAACATCCGTACCCCAAACGAGGGGTGCTCATTACATCAATCACGATAATTGTAGGTGTGCCAAAGACAAGGACGAGACCAAGATTCATGAGATTTATGGAGAATCATACAGCATAGCTGGGTCAATGCAAGAGACAACTTAGTGATTGTGAACACATGCTTTATAACAATGAGACACCTGGAGAAGAGAAGCAAATCTAACAGAGATAACAGTTTAATTTTGCCACAGAACATTCCACAAGGATCCCAACACACACACAGTCTACATACATCGTAGAAACAGAAATAGCAGATGGGTACCTTGAATTTTGAGGGAAACAGACCGAAGAACAATAACATTATTAATTCAAAAATACCCTTGGGGCTACAGCACACAGCCTTTGCTCCAGAAGCTTCTATCAGTTCCTGTCCTCTCCTCCTCCTGCCCAAAGTCTGGGACACAGGTAGTGCTCTGAGGAAAAAGTGAAACAGAAGACAGAAAAGTTGATTGTTGAGAAACACTGATTGTTGTAGACTGCCCCATAACAGTCCCTCCAACCAGCCGGCCTGGGAGGATTCAAATGTGGATAACAGCTTACTCAAATGTGCAATGTTCAGATTACAATCTTCAGTCGTCCGTTGTACTTCACTCCGAATCTGTTGTAGTGTAGAAATCTGGTCAGAAAGAACTGTTTGCATTCTTGACGAGATTGGCCGATTTCTGCAGAAAGGGTGGGTTGAGGGTAAGTGTGTCATCCTGCAATTTGGGAAACTGGGTTTGCTCGTGGTGACAGAGGGTTTGGGTGTGGGTGGCTGGGAACTACATGGAAATTTGGTTGGTCTGGTGACCCAGCCTGGGGGCGACTCATTCGCCCTCCTCTGTGTCCTTGGTTGTGGAGACCCTCATTGGTCTCTCATAGATCCTGCATCGGTACTGGTTTCCTCTATCCTCCCAGCTTCTTTGGGAGTGTGAGCAGTATGTCAGGTATGTATTTGGTATGTCTGGTTTGAGATCTATTGTCCTTGATCTCGTACAGAGGTTTAGGGGTGGTGGCAGGGGTGTAGAACTTGGAGTTTTGTCAATAGGAAAACCAGATACATGGTCCACCTCCTCTTGTCTTGGTCTCAACGAGGCCAGCAAGGACGGGATGTTCCAGTCACAGGAGGAGCTTGATACAGGCCCTTCGATCTTGCTGGACAAACCTCATATTTCGGGTTCAGTCCAGTCGTACTTTGTGTGGAATGTCAGGACCTTGTCATTGGAAGTTGGCAATGCGGAAGTTGTAGATATCCTCAGTTTAGTTGTTGAACCTTAGGACTGCTGTCTTCAAAGTACCAACAGTAGTGTCGTGTCATCTATAAAGACTTTCAGGAGCCACGGCGAGGACTGAGTCTGTGATGGGATTGATGGCTGTTCATGATATCACACTTCTGATACTGACTGCTGTAGGTTAGTCAAAGACAAGGATGAGACCAAGAATCATGTTAGCTTTATTGCGATTTATGGAGATGCATTCTGCACAGCCAATAGCAGTTGGGAACTTTGTATTTTGTGAGAAACAGATAGAAGAACCAGGGCATTATTAGTTAAAAAACAGCCTTGGGGCTACAGCACAGATTTTTGTAGACTGTCACATGACAGCGATCAACAAGTCGATCACAAGAGATCCACTGGTCGATCTCGATAACAGGTCAAAAGTGAAATAGAATAGAGAGAGAAAAGACATAAAATAACAAAAAACTTTAAAGGCTGACTTTTATTTCCTTGCTTCTCGCTGTTTGAGTGTGTTTTTGTGTGTGCACTTTACATGCGCATGTGCTCAGAGAGTGCTCATGGCAATGCAGGGATGCGGCTAAACATTCAAATACACTTATACATTTTCGCCAAAAATATCTGTATTGGCAAGGTATTAATGTAAATACAGTCAGTAATGTCTAAAATTAAGGGATCATAAAGATCCTTAATGATATTCGGCTCAATACTGATTTCAGGAGAAATATCATTGCTGGTATTATTAGATCTCAGTGCTGCTTTTGACACTGTTGACCACAGCATTCTCCTAGACAGATTGGAAAACTTGGTAGGGCTCTATGGGATGGTCCTCAGCTGGTTCAGGTCTTATCTAGAAGGGAGGGGCTTCTATGTGAACATAGGCAACAATGAATCTGAGTGGACATCCGTGAAGTGTGGAGTCCCACAAGGCTCAATTCTTGCACCACTCCTGTTACACTAGGCCAAATTATGAAAAAGAACCAAATTGTGTACCATAGCTATCTTATTGCCAAATAACTACAGCCATATAGACTCTCTGTGCCAGTGGATTGATGAAATTAGCAATTTGGATGTGCCAAAACTTCCTTCAATTAAACAACAACAAGACAGAGGCCATTGTATTTGGCAACAAAGGCAAATTCCAAAGGTGAATACATACCTTGACTCCAAGGGTCAAAAGACAAAAAAATTAAGTAAGGAATCTTGGTGTCATTTTGGAGTCAGACCTTAGTTTCAGCAGTCACATCAAAGCAATAACTAAATCAGCCTACAATCATCTAAAAATATAGCCAGAATGAGATGTTTTGTATCCAGTTAAGACTTAGAGAAACTTGTACATGCATTCATCACCAATAGGGTGGACTACGGCAATGGACTCCTCACCGGCCTTCCCAAAAATACCATTATGGGGCTTTTTCACTGCACGGTACAACTCAACTCAACTCGACTCTGCTCGCTTTTTTGGGGGTTTTCCCACTGTGTATAGTACCTGGTACCTGATACTTTTTTAGTACCACCTCGGTCGAGGTTCCAAGCGAGCCGAGCCGATACTAAATGTGACATCAAAACCCTGCAGATCCCTGACTGGTCATAGAGAATCGTCACTACCAGCGTCACTGGATTTCCGACACGTGACATCAACCCGCTAGTTTTAAAGTTATAAACAGCGATAACAGTATCATTTGTTGATGCAACTTTCGAATTGTGAAAAATCAATGGCTGTGCGCAAAACCATGCCATAGTCAATAAACAAGGTGCAGACGGTCCACTCGTTAGTGATGAGTGAAATGAATAAGTGTCTCAGGAAGTGCACCGGTCTTACGAACAGTGTAGGCAAAAGTAAAAAAAAAAAACTTAAGTGACTACAGAACCATCAAGGAAAAGTGGAAGTGGTTCAACCAAATGGACGCTATCTAAACCGGCGAGGAATGAGAGGGAGAATGCCCTGGACTGGCGTTGATCCACGATGGAGGATGGTATGTTTTGTTATGTTAACTCTATACTCTGCTTGAAAGCTTCACTTTAGTTAGTTGACCAGCTACTGGAAGCTTGCTTCTAAAACAAACAGGCCACTTGTGTAAAATCACCATGCAACAACTGCTTTATGCAGTACAATGAGATAGTAGCTAACAGCTAGCGGTCATGTTATTGTTTTGGTCAGTTTGTGTCATGTTTAAGATGATGTCATGGCAGTAGAGGTGGCACAACTATGGTGATCAGCCTATAATCCCACCCACGTTGAGGTGGCACTAAACTTCAATGGAAATGCAAGCTCAGAAAAGTAAAGCGAGTAGAGTTGAGTCGAGTCGAACCTTAACGTGCAGTGGAAAAGTGCCATTAGACACCTGCAGCTCATTCAGAATGCCGCTGCCAGGATTCTCACCCGAACCAAAAATCAGAGCATATTACAGTCCTCAGGTCTTTACACTGGCTTCCAGTAACATTTAGAATTTATTTTTAAGTACTATTACTCATTTATAAATCGCTCAATAGCCTAGGACCTAAATACATATCAGATATGCTTGTTGAATATAAATGTAACAGACCTCTCAGATCATTAGGATAAAGTCAGTTAGATATACAGAGAGTTAACTCAAAACAAGGTGAGACAGCGTTTAGCTATTATGCCACCGGCAGTGGAAACCAGCTTCCAGAAGAGGTCAGATATGCTCCAACAGTAGCCACATTCAAAATCCAGACAGAAAACGCATCAGTTTAACTGTACATTTACTGACTGATCACTCTGCTGGACTTACTGATTGCACTGCATCGTTTAATTTCTGTATTCTTTTTATTTTTTATTAATTGTAATAATTTTGACTTCTTTTTATAATAATTGTATTATTTTTTAATCTAAATTTTGTTCTTAATTGGTTTTAAAATGTATTTGATTTGTATTTTCTTCATCATTTACATGTAAAGCACTTTGAATTGCCATTGTGTATGAAATGTTCTATATAAATAAACTTGCCTTGCCTAACACTGAAAAATAAAACAGTTTTCTTAATTAGAATATTTGTTGTTCTATTGTTTTGGATTTGTTTCTATTGAATGCCTTTATTTTTTTAATAATTTGTTTCTTTATTCTTATTTGATAAAAGACTTGTCTTGAATAATTACTTAAGAACTTGAAACATTGCTTACACAATTACGAAATTATAACTTGTTGTGGTAACAAAATAGGCATAGAGACTCGTCAAATTTCACTACAGACTAGGCATATATATTGTGTGGTTATTATCTTGCTGCAATAATATAATGAAAAAGTTAATCTCATTCCATCGAAGTGTGAGCACATCTGCTCTAAACCAACACCTAAACCTAACTGGTAGTGTCCTAAAAGCAAATGCGAGGTAAACAAAACAGACATACTTTACCCTAAAGCAAGACCTAAAACTGACAGATAAGCTAGTGTACGGATAGCATTTTTTGACGCTTCTCTGACACTTTCATCTCACGTGTCAGCTTGCGTGCTTGGCTGGGCTCGAGCATTGGTCTCCCTAGTCCAAAGTCCAACACTCTATGAGCTGAGCTACCATGCAAGCTATTCACGGAATAAGTGTGTAAATGTAGATGGGTGTTATAATGCCATTCAGAAAGCATGACTCAAGTTTCTCTAATTTCACTGCTTCAACCCTGCATGGTACACTGTGCCAAAGTTCCCCTCAGCCTTCATAGACAATGAACCAAATCCAAGGTCATTCCACTTATCCCTCAGGGATCCTGGTACACAAAGCAACAGCTCAACACAATTGCACGTTTTGTAACAAATACTGTCGAAACACAAGACATTGAAGGCATGTCTTGTTCAGACAATTGCCAACCATTTTAGACCTTGTTAACCTGCCAATAATAGTTGTCAATGATCATTTTAAAGCTCTTGTTTACTTGAGATAATACAAGAGCAATTGAAAAACTTCCAGAAAACATTTTTAAAAAAGACCTCTCTATCTTAAGACCTTTGACTTTTGCCTGCCAGCTAAAACTAAGGACATTGTGTATCATCATCAATCAATTATCTTTTGTATTTTGAAGAGACACAAAGCCATCCAACATTCCTACTATCAGTACTGAAACAGCAAAACGCTCAAGCATGTTTGGCTATGAAAAAGGCTATGAATTATTTTTCTTTCCAGAAAGAATGAAAGAATGGGCCTGGAATGTGAGTAAATACATTTTTGGATGAACTATTCCAATGACCATGAATAATTGTTATATTCCACAAGAAAAAAAAAATCTTACCTTATTACATATTCACCTTTAGAAACTGAAGATCAAAACTAGTTTATATAGTTCCCTACTACATCCACAATGTGACTGAGATGAACTGTCAGTGGAGGTCACACAGAAAACCTTACATCCTACATTACCTCGTTAAGTTCTCTCGTTCTCTTGTTAGAATTCATCTTGTTCAGAGACTGTTGTGCTACATGTGATTCTGTTGGCTGAGGATGTTTGGTATAATGTCTAGTTCAAGCACACACTGGGAAACCGTCTTTGAAGTAAAGTGTCTCTTTTGTCTTCACACCATGTTTAAAGAGGTCCCCAAGAATCCAAAATGCCCAGGGACAAACCAACACACACAAACATACACCACGGGCTGCAAAATGAAGCATCAAGGGAACTTTTTCCCTTTGTGCGTGTCTGCACTACAGGACAACGATTGCCAAAGGAAACTGCAGGAAGCCAAATATTATTTATTACCTGCAGTGTATTATCACTAGTAAAAGAAAAGGGACTGGATAAGGCTCCAAGTTGAGGTAATTTTTTGTGTTAAATAAAAAGATGTAGACAATTAACTCACATTTAATCAAAATGAGATGCAAACTTGTTCTGCATGGAACATGTAAACATACATCAACAAGCAGATAATGAAATCTGAGCAGAAAAAATTGGAATTTTTTAGTCACTTGAGCTAGTATCTCATTCTTAAAACAGCACTAAAGCTTCTCGTTGTGTTTGACTAAACAACTGTTGGTATCTAGATTATAAACCACTTCTTCACAAAATCAAACCCATTGGCCTCGTTTGGAATGCTGCATCCTCCGGAGGTCGCATTTGTCGGCCGCATACATCATCAAGGCTGTCTCATTTCAGAAAAGGGAGTAGGACATTTCGAATGCGGCCTTCAAATCGACCTTCTTTCACGGGAATTTGGAGGATTTATGAGGTGCATCCTTCGTGGGCACTCACAACCCACAACCCACAAAACCTATGCAATTTGCCCGTAAATATGATGTTCAAATGCAAGAAATGTTAATTCCCAAGTTGAAGTACCTCAGTAGATGAGTGCAGAGTATATAATATGTATAATTATATACACAGCCATTATTACATAACCTATTGCACAATGCAATGCTGCCCATCAGACAAAGACACTCAATACATGGGCCCAGCTTTAGTTATGCTGCCCTGCAAAAGCAAAAGACCTTAACTCACTAGAGTGTGAAACTGAGAAAAATGACTTTAAAGTTTCTGTTTTGTCCAGACAAAAGTATTATAGGTAGGACTCCCAAAATTTCACAACTAGTTGCTATACAGAAGAAATATTTGTATGCAAAAAATCTTGAGCTCAAAATTGACCTTTGACCCTTGTTTGGCAGTTAATGTACTCTGCCTTTGTATCATGTGCCAAAAATCAGGAGTCATGCAAAGGCAAAAGGCCGTAACTGACATATAATCAATATTTACTTGCTGTTCACCATACTTACATCCATTATAAGAACACCTAACCAAGGTCTAGTCATCATGGTATTTGTTTTAAATTATATAGAAGACCTTTGGTTGTTCCTATTTAGTGCTATAATGATCAGGATAGTGCGGCAACACTAACACAGTTAAACAGTATAACAGATACTTTGCAGTACAGTATGTACAGCATGAATAAATACAATACATATTTTCACAATAAAGATAATTTAATTATAATTGAATACAAAGGTATATGTATTTAAATGCAAGATATAGAGTAATAATTAATTAAACATTAGACCAATACATTAGAGATTAGAGACTGCTCATTCCAAGTTTTTTACTGCTTCAAGTAAAATCTTACTGAAAGCTAATTTTTTGAGATATCAACCTAAAATTTGGAACACAACTTGTCCATAGGTATATATGACAAAGCATTCTTGAAATACAACCATTTAAGTTTGGATAGTGATTTTCATGTCTATGCTGAAAAAAGGGGAGGGGTGACAGTTAAAGGGTTAAACTTTGAAGTCCAAACTGCTCAAGATGCTCAGTCAACGAACTTGACTTGGATTACTACTTTTTAATTCTGAGATAATATAGACAGAGTATACTGAAAAAAAGTTGGAATTACTTTTACTATTTAGGTTAGCCTACTTTGTACGGACGTTAGCGATAACCAGCTGTAAAATCTGACGTGAACACCTGCAAGAAGGAAATATGGCTCAAACACGTATGGATTGTTGTGGATACAGCAGATGACGTGCATTGCTATGGATTATGTATTCTATGGATTATATCGGATTGCATGGAAAGGTAGGATGCCTCTGTATTTAATATTTGGTTTTCAGCATCTGATGTGAGGCGAGTGTCAGCGTCAACGTTAGCGCTAATTTACGTGACACCGATTAAATTTAGCTAGCTCCGGGCTGTCACTGACATTGACAGATCTGAACCATCGCCCTATCACATCGCTATCACAGAGTAATAATACAAACAAGCAGTCGGCAGTCTACACTTTATTTCAAAGATGTGTCGTGTGTATGTTACGCGGTTTGGTGACAATAAAAGAGCGGTAATCTTTGACAGTATGACAAAGCCAGAGTACAGTAACGTCACAGCGGCACCGTAACATCTCTCTTGATGCCAGGCGAAACAAAGTCAGAACACCTTAAACTCAAATTTAGCGTGCCGGAACAAAGGCTAAGAGCCGTAACAACTGTTACGGCGTTCTGCTGTGGTTTCTCGTATGGTTTTGGATGTTACGGTTGTCATAGCCCTTTCATTTCTCGTTAAAACAATCAAATTGACTCACGATATTTATTCACATGATAAAGGAGGTCTTGAATACCCCAAAAATGACATTAACTCATTTTTGACCAAACATGATGTTACAGCGTTTTGCCTTTGTAGGGCAGTATGGTCTTTTGGGCATCTATGAAGAGCTTGTCTAATTTTGTATCAGTGTGTCATGGATTGTATTAAAGTTGTGTGACTGAAACAGAAAATTAACACTGACTTCTTTACTTCTCCATATAATGATAGTGAATGGGGACTGAAGCTGCCAAACTCCAAAAGGCACAATCAGTACCATAAAAACAGTTTATACCACATATACTATTTCTAAGTTTTCTGAAATAAAAAAAAACATTGGCATTTGCGTACTCCTTAATTGCAAATGAAGCCCATAAAAATACCAAAATAAATATTTTTCTGTACAATATGCAATCCCAAAAAGCCTTTGGATCCCTTCAGAATGCCTTTGGATATGACTACCGAGCTGCTTGAGGGCCTACCCCCACCACCAAATCCAAAACCAGCAAATTGTCATAAGAGATCCAAACAGCAGGGCCTCTTCACCCCAAAGCTATACGCTCTGTAAGGCTAGCCCAGAATATTTCAACACCTCTCAAGTTTTAAAGAACTCAGAGACACATGCACAACAGCATTTAGTTACAGGCATAATTTTCTGTGACACCACCAGCATTGATATTTATACACTATAATGATTGGTTTAATTTTATTTGACAGGAAAGTGTCACTTTAAAGTAATGCCTTCAGTCCTAGTCTAATAAAATGCTGTGACAAGTACAAAGTAAGAAATAGTTTTCTACCATTAACAAAGTATCAAGAATATTAAAACCAATTTCTCTTGATTTCTATCTGCTAATATTTAGTACAACAGCATCATTGTGCATGCAATATTGCTTTTATACAACATAAACCAAGTTAATATCAAGTAAATTACAGTATATTTTAAACACAAACTGGCTAGTTATTTTGTCTGTTTTTGCTTAGCAACAAAAATAGTTCCAAAAGAGGCCAAAGCAGTATCAATAGTTCAATATAGATCAATAGAAAAGATTGAAAACCTGTCTGAAAGGCTACAAACACAGACTAATTTAGTGATTCAAAAAGTTAAGCATCCCAGTGACGCTATACTAAATAGCAGTGCTCTTGGAACACAGCTTGTCCAATCAGATTAGAGGATCTTAACTAACTGTTGTATTGTATAATAATAATTGATAGAAATAAACAGCAGGTGAAGCGAAATTTTGGGCCACTGAAGCAAATTTGATGTTGTTCATCTTGCTTTATAAGCGCTAAATATGCTTCTCCTGTGGTATGCGGATGTGCATGGGGTGATTGAAGACTGAGAATCTCTCACGCAAGTGATGCAATCTGCTCTATCCTACTACTGTATAATGGAGCACACAGGTGCGCGCGCTTGTCAGCCGGGCTTCCCTCAGTATGCAAGATCCAGTAACAGGACGGCACAGAGCAGATCACATGAGAGATTAAACTGGGCTTCCTTCAGTATAATGGCGCATAACAAACCTCATATGACCCATTTGAATTTTCTATTTTAAAACGCTATGGGTCAATTCAACCATTTCAAATGGTGAGACAGAACTGACTTTCTGAACAGCTCCCTGGTTTCCATGGGACCACATCCTGTGTCTCATTATCACATATCAGTAATTAGGCAGTAAAAGTTTGATTTCTGGGTGCGTGAACTCTCGGAGACAAAAAATTTGTTTTCATGCGTGATCTTGTTGATTTCCTCTATTTTACATCTATTTTGTTTAACAAACTTTGCCAGAACAGGTAATTAAAATTTAAAATAAAGTATTAAAGCATTTGGCATTCTACGAATTAAATTAAAATGACAAAAACAAATAAAATAAACTAATACTGCCCGGCCTGCCTTACCTTTTTTTCAGCAAACTTTTTCTCATTCAAGAGTGGACCTTTGACATTAATCTTTAAATGCACAAATAAGGAGAATCAGCTGTGAAAATAATAAGCTGGACCATTATGTTTAATTAGATTCAGGTGGCTGAGGTGTAATTATGTGAGTGATGGTGGTTGAAAGCAGACATGTGATTGAGCGGTCTGTCTTCACAGTCTGCATCTTGCTAGCATGGTAAAGTTGAGAACAGTGTCTCCCAGGGAGAGGGGCGGAATCAGAGTAAACACATGGCATAACACATCTATTGTGTGTGTGTTGAAATACATTCATCAGGGACCGAATGACTCAATGAATGGACGAATGGAGATGTTTTGACATTTGCGGTTACCACATTTCATTGTTCTCACCTCAGCTATTTTTGACTTTGTGTTGCGACAATTAGCAAATTATGTATGCAACATCATTATTCCAAACTATTATTAATAGAGGAATAGTTCACCCAAAAATGAAAATATTTTCATAATTTACTCACCATCATGTCATTCCAAATACATGTAGCTTTCTTCCATATGGACATGCTCCTTTTGCCTTACTGATTGTTTTCTTTAGGCAGTCTCACTTCAAAGGGAATAGATAAGGGAGTCATTATGCAAAACAACATTTCTTGGGTATGCAATCCCAACTACACAGAGTTGGTGACACAGAGGGACTCGGGTTTAAGACGAGGCCTCCTATTTCTGATGGATAATTTGATTTATTCTACCTCAGAGATGGCACACCAGCCATAAATACAGCAACACTAACGTAAACCAGATGCATGCCTTTATAAGTCATAAACCCCCAAAACTGTGTCCCAAATTGGGTCAGTCTGCTTGTCCTGTAATCGTGGAGTAGCCTGTATTTAATTGGGCCCATATCTCACCAATAATTTACAGTATGTTTAGGGGAGTGGCATTTGTAGCTAGTCACATGTTTCTTGTTGTGTTCTTCAACAATGAATGTGATGTGTTAGAGCAGTGAAGACATCCAATTCAGCAATGAAGCTTGACCTTAGAGGAGTTTTGGAGTTTGCAAATGAAGGTGGGTGTCACAGTGACATTATAATTGAGAGGCTCACCTCGAAGAGTGAAGCTACCTTTGTTCTGAGAACTGAAATATCAAGGACATATTTCTAGACTGTTTGTTCAATGATGTGGATAGCCCTATCATTGTTTCTGTTATTCCTCTTGGAGCTGTACCAGAGCTGGCTTAGAACCATGAGCAGGCCCCATGCAGAGTGAAATTAACACAGGAAAAATCAGTTAATGTTCTGCTTGTACTGAGGACAAAATCTAACCTCTTCCCAATCCTGTAAAATTAGCCTAAAACGCCTAATCAAGGCATACCCAAAGTAAATTTAAAGCTGTTCTTGAACCGTTTGGAGTACATGCATGGTTTTTTGGTCACATTTGAAAGGGGACACTCTGAAGTTTTTTTCCTCAGCAGTCAGAATTACTGTAAGTGCTACTGATTTTGAGTAATAGAAGTTTGAACACAATGAAATAGAAGTTTGTTTTTCTGCCTGAAATTTGTTTTTGCATACAGATGCCTGCAGATGACTATAACTTGTAGCTATTAGCTTGAGAACACAATGGGATCACAGCATGAAGCCTTACCTAGTCCAAGTTCAAATGTTATAACAATACCATAAAAAATGAATATTTTACACGTTTTTCTAAGGGTACACCCAGGCGTTTTACAAAAGTGCCTTTTGGATACTCCAAAAGGACCCTTTGGTAACCTAGGACAAAAAGGCTACTACTTTTGAACACTTCAACGTACAGTCATAATTTTGGGCTCTAATGAAAGATGACACTTAGAGCTATCATATTCCATATCCAGATCCACTATTAGTTTTGCTGACACAGAGTAACTGATGCATAAACACATTAGAGTGCCTTTTCCTTCTTGAAACTAAATGTTGTGCATATAAAAGAGTCAAAACTAGTGCTATGGTGGAAAATTTGTTTATATAAAAAATACACAACAAACTATTTACATGAATTTTTACACAAAGTATTTACAAACCATTATAAAATTGTACATGTTTCTAGCAACATGCCAGTCATTGTAGCAGTCACATTTGGGTACAAAGCACAAAGGCACATCACAGGAAGAGTACTTCACTGGTGTCTTTGCATGACACTGCCTGCACTTCAGACGACCAGCGGTGCAAGATTTGGTGACGTGCAACGGCCTGTGATGTGCTCTTCGTGGAGCAGGAGATACGGGTCTGGCTGTGGAGTGAGACACCAACTCTGCCAGCTCCTCAGCAAGGGTCTCTCTGAAAGCCCTCCTCTCTTGATGAGGTGCTGTCCTGCTGCTCCACTTTATGTGGCCCGCATCCGGCTCCCAATCGCTATCTGATTCAGTGAGAATAAATAAATGTAATTTACAAAGCTAGACACAACTTTTCCATCTTTTCTGTATTCTATATATATATATATATATATATATATTATATAGTTTTTCTTTTCGACTGTGTAAATATGTATTATTGTATGTATATATACTGTAAATACTGTATACTTTGCCAATGTACTATGTAACAAATAGATGGGCCTACACCTCCCCCCATGAATTCAGCATTGTAACAAATAGATGGGCCTACCCCTCCCCCACCTCCCCGCATTGTAACAAATAGACTCTCAAACACAACATATATTCTTATTTTCAACTTATATTTATTGATTTATTTATATATATATATATTTCACGTCCATTTATATATATATATATATATATATATATATAAATACATATTTACAGTAAATATACAAAACATCTATATAGCATGTCAATAGATCTGAAACAAACAATGAACTAAAACCTCACACACGCACAAACAAATACAAAAAACACGCACAAACGGTTCAAACACTCACTGAGGAAACACACGACAAAGGGTAATTACAAAATGTGTATTCATTATTCAAACTAAAGCTTATTTATGCGGAATATACAGTAATATATGTTATAAAACACAAGAAAACACTTACTTGTCCAGAGCAATGTCTCATCTCTCCATAAACATTTCCTCTGCCTCCGAATTATCCGTATTGTTTTCAGAAATTTCATCTCCAAACTCTTAATTTAACCTTCTTATATCACATCCTGGGGTGAAAATCCTGTTTTTCGCGTCCGTTTCACCATATTTAAATCGCCAAATGTGTAAATGTGCAAAACAGCTTTTCAATACTTTTACGCACAGACGCACAAAACACTGGGTAATGGCAAGGCAATTTTGCGCGCACACATTACAGAACCATGCTCTAATCGTCCCACTAAAGCCGCATATCACTGTTTTCAGAATTTCATTGGCTATACGATGCGTCAGTCATTTCCACTCTTCGATGTAATTGGTTTGATCAGTAAACAAAGGAAAGTGGGTATGCCCTTACATTCGACACAGACTGTGGTTGGTATTGAAGGCTTTGGACAGGACATGGAAGCTCCTATTGGGTCAAATGAGGTGTCAATCGAAAGGTCAGAGTGCGTGCTTCCATTTTGATACCGTTTACATCTGAACTGAAGTTATTACCGATAATATGTGAAAGATTAGGTACAGCTGCCAGGTGCTTTGAAATGATGCAACAACAGTCTGTGGATATTTATTGATGTAATAATGTGATTTGGACTAAACATTTTACTTGATTTGATCGTTTGGACATTTGACAATGAAACAACACCGTTTTTGTCGGGAAGTTATGGATCAGTTGAATACTATGAGGCTTCATAGGTGAGTTACCTAAATTTTGTTATTGGTTGTTTATATGTTGGTGGTCTGACAAAGATATAGATTGTACCTGCTGTTGTGATTGTATCTTAAAATGGTTTATATCAATAGAAAATCAAGAAATGTAGCTTTCCAAAGATATGTGGCATGTGTACCAATGTACACACAGCAGTTTTGTTTATCGCATACTTTTATTTTGTACATTTAAGGGCCCGTCCGCGGGCTGTCTCAGTCCATAAAGTTAAACCTCAAGAGATAGTTCCCTTTCGTGGAACTCAAGCTGCGTATGATCCAAGTGTCAAGTGGTCTGAAGCCCTTATACAATCACAGCAATTTATTGGCTGATGGTGCTTAAGCAACGTCCCCTAGGGAGCCAGTTCACAGGCTCCATAAAGGTACTCACTTTCGTGCCACTGAGTTAGATATTCTGGCCTGTATTGCACTAGCGACTCACGTTGAAGTGAGGATTATTATTTCTCCATTTTAAGTGGCAACACAGGATGGATTTGAAGAAGTGCTTACCTCTGTGTACATGGTTCATTGTATGTGAGGATTACCACAACATGTGTGCTTCCTGTCTGGGGTTTCGCCAATCGGAGGTCGCATTGGAGGGTTTGTATTGTCCGCAGTGTGACTTGATGAATGACAGGAAATGCTTGAAATTCAGTGAAGCCATGTGCTTGTTCCTCATGAGAGGCCAGAGCAGACGCCGAGGAGATGGGAGCTGAACAGCAGGCCAAAATTGGGTTCTCTCTGTCACACTCCCTGGATTCGGCTCGACGTTCTCCCTTAGAGTTTACACACAGGCATTTGCATCCTATCCCTGAGACTCGGAAAGGGGTTTCCTTCAATGTTGAGGACAAAGACACCATGTCTACGGTGGTGTCGGATTCAGAGGATTTTGCCGCTGGCCAGGCTGAGGATTTGCCTCCAAGCGGATGGATTTCCAGTCTCTCTTTAACTTAAACAGAGATGCTGAAGGTTATTACACATGCAGTGGATAATATGTACCTGGATTGGCCCATTGCAGATCCAGTGCGCTCATGTTTGGCATCTTCGCAACGTCCCACCATAGAGCTGCAGGCTCCGGACAAGAGTTTTGCACCCCCTATGGGGAATGGGGTCCTCGTACGTTCCCGCCATCATGGGCACATCCGTGTAAGTGTTGGATGTTGGCTCAGCCCCTTTTAAATGGCCATCAGGACACCAGAAGCGAGCCTGATGGACTTGTGGTGAAACGAAGAGTGAGCCCACATTTAGTGAATGAAACTGGACCTGACAAACGTATCAGTTTCTCTTCTGTTTGCCCTTCTGAGAGTATCGGGATGAGTTCGCTCTTGTACAAACCTTGAATATCAGACAACCAGAATATGGTTCAGTTTCCCCCTGCAGCTTGCACAGGTGAGCAAACAATAAAAAAATTGCTTTCCGAATTCAGCCTCTGTCTCCATGACCAAGGATATCGAGACATGCATAACAGAATTCGATGTTCATCAAGCACAAGTGTACACAAAACACACAGTGAACGTAAGCACCACACATTGTCCCCCCAAAAAGAATGCTGGGGCCATTGAGGCAAACCAGTTTTCTCAAATAAACATTCCCCCAATGTTCGCACACTCCCCCATACAAAATATCAGAGAAATGGTTAATTCTGTCAGCATCCCTGCAGAAATTCATTTCAGGACACGCATCATTTATGCCGGAATACAATAAAGGCAGAAACATTATTGAACCCATTATTAAATCCCATTGAACCAGCCACAGTAGTAGAGGCACAAAGGCCCCCCTCCACTGTGCCGCTGGTTGTGGAATGGTGTCAACATGTTGTCTCAGGCACGGGGAAGCATTTGGAAACCCCTCCCCCCAGCCAGACTTGTGGAAGTTATGGGTGTGGCCCCTCAACGGGGCATGCTTTTGAATGATGAGTTATTCCCCGACACCATTCTAAATGCTAGAGCTCCATCAACAAAGAGGCTATATACATTTCAGTGGCATATTTTTGCTCTATTTTGTACAGTGCGAAGTGAAAATTTAGTTCACTGCCCTTTTAGTACAGTGCTGGAATTTTGACAGGAGCGTTTCCGGGCCAGGGTTGCCCTGGCAACCCTTAAAGTCAATGTTGCTGCTGCACATGCACTTATAAATTATTGATATGATTATATAAGGGCTTCAGACTATGTGACACTTAAACGTGTCCCATAGTGATCATATGCCGCATCTTGTTCTCCTCAGGGAACCAAGGTTATGTTCGTACGTACGTAAAAACAACTGTTAGTGCACAACTATGCGGCACATTTTTTATTTTCTAACCTCTTCCCAATCCTGTAAAATTAGCCTAAAACGCCTAATCAAGGCATACCCAAAGTAAATTTAAAGCTGTTCTTGAACCGTTTGGAGTACATGCATGGTTTTGGTCACATTTGAAAGGGGACACTCTGAAGTTTTTTTCCTCAGCAGTCAGAATTACTGTAAGTGCTACTGATTCTGAGTAATAGAAGTTTGAACACAATGAAATAGAAGTTTTTTTTTTCCGCCTGAAAATTTTTTTGCATACAGATGCCTGCAGATGACTATAACTTGTAGCTATTAGCTTGAGAACACAATGAGATCACAGCATGAAGCCTTACCTAGTCCAAGTTCAAATTTTAGAACAATACCATAAAAAATGAATATTTTACACATGTTTTTCTAAGGGTACACCCAGGCGTTTTACAAAAGTGCCTTTTGGATACTCCAAAAGGACCCTTTGGTAACCTAGGACAAAAAGGCTCCTACTTTTGAACGCTTCAACGTACAGTCATAATTTTGGGCTCTAATGAAAGATGACACTTAGAGCTATCATATTCCATATCCAGATCCACTATTAGTTTTGCTGACACAGAGTAACTGATGCATAAACACATTAGAGTGCCTTTTCCCTTCTTGAAACTAAATGTTGTGCATATAAAAGAGTCAAAACTAGTGCTATGGTGGACAATTTGTTTATATAAAAAATACACAACAAACTATTTACATGAATTTTTACACAAAGTATTTACAAACCATTATAAAATTGTACATGTTTCTAGCAACATGCCAGTCATTGTAGCAGTCACATTTGGGTACAAAGCACAAAGGCAGAACACAGGAAGAGTACTTCACTGGTGTCTTTGCATGACACTGCCTGCACTTCAGACGACCAGCGGTGCAAGATTTGGTGACGTGCAACGGCCTGTGATGTGCTCTTCGTGGAGCAGGAGATACGGGTCTGGCTGTGGAGTGAGACCCCAACTCTGCCATGCTCCTCAGCAAGGGTCTCTCTGAAAGCCCTCCTCTCTTGATGAGGTGCTGTCCTGCTGCTCCACTTTATGTGGCCGCTTGCTGAGTGGGGAGAATAAATAAATGTAATTTACAAAGCTAGACACAACTTTTCCATCTTTTCTGTATTTATATATATATATATATATATATATATATATATATATATATATTAGTTTTTCTTTTCGAGTGTGTAAATATGCATTATTGTATGTATATTTACTGTAAATACTGTATACTTTGCCAATGTACTATGGAACAAAGAGATGGGCCTACACCTCCCCCATCAATTCAGCATTGTAACAAATAGATGGGCCTACACCTCCCCCACCTCCCCGCATTGTAACAAAGAGACTCTCAAACACAACATATATTCTTATTTTCAACTTATATTTATTTATATATATATATATATATATATATATATATATATATATATATATATATATATATATATTCAGTCCATTTATATATATATATATATATATATATATATATATATATATATATATATATATATATATATATTTACAGTAAATATACAAAACATCTATATAGCATGTCAATAGATCTGAAACAAACAATGAACTAAAACCTCACACACGCACATACAAATACAAAAAACACGCACAAACGGTTCAAACACTACGCTGAGGAAACACACGACAAAGGGTAATTACAAAATGTGTTCATTATTCAAACTAAAGCTTATTTATGCGAATATACAGTAATATATGTTATAAAACACAAGAAAACACTTACTTGTCCAGAGCCATGTCTCATCTCTCCATATTTCCTCTGCCTCCAAATCATCCGTATTGTTTTCAGAAATTTCATCTCCAAACTCAGAATTTTGACAATGAATGCCTTCTTATATCACATCCTGGGGTGAAAATCCTGTTTTTCGCATCCGTTTCACCATATTTAAATCGACAAATGTGTAAACAGTTCCAAAACAGCTCTCCAATATTTTTACGCGCAGACCTGACATACTCGGTAATGGCAAGGCAATTTTGCGCACACCCATTACAGAACCATCCTGTAATCTTCCGACTAAAGCTGCATATCACTGTTTTCAGAATTTCATTGGCTATACGATGCGTCAGTCATTTCCACTCTTCGATGTAACTGGTTTGATCAGTAAACAAAGGAAAGTGGGTATGCCCTTACATTCGACACAGACTGTGGTTGGGTATTGAAGGCTTTGGATAGGACATGGAAGCTCCTATTGGGTCAAATGAGGTGTCAATCGAAAGGTCAGAGTGCGTGCTTCCATTTTGATACCGGATATAGGAAATGTTTACATCTGAACTGAAGTTATTACCGATAATATGTGAAAGATTAGGCACAGCTGCCAGGTGCTTTGAAATGATGCAACAAGAGTCTGTGGATATTTATTGATGTAATAATGTGATTTGGACTAAACATTTTACTTGATTTGATCGTTTGGACATTTGACAATGAAACAACACCGTTTTTGTCGGGAAGTTATGGCTCAGTGGGCTACTTTGAGGCGTCATAGGTGAGTTGCCTAAATTTTGTTATTGTTTGTTTATATGTTGGTGGTCTGACAAAGATATAGATTGTACCTGCTGTTGTGATTGTATCTTAAAAAGGTTTACATCGTTCGAATCACGAGTATCTCAGCTTTCCAAATATATGTATTATGTTTACTTTTTTTTTTTTGGAGTTTTATCTTTCAAAAACATAAACCTCTGAAACACACCGTGGGTCGAGTTCGCCACGTCGGACCAATAAGGTGCAAGCTCTTTTTCAATTGTGAATAAATTATTATTCCTGACTGACCACGATGAAGGAAACTTTCCTTTGTTGTAATTATTGGTTTGTCTACATGATGTTACAGTTGGTAAATCACAGGTGTTCCCTGTGTGTTTGTTTTCATTTTTTCCTCGTGTGTGCGGCCAGCTGTATCAGCGTTACTTTGACCAAACTGGCACTTTCGGCTGAGCGGCTGATTAGCGACAGCTGTTATACATTTTCCCTGCTCTATTTAAACCCCTCAGTGTGTCAGTTTCTTTTCCAGATTATTGTGTTTTGTCTTTATTGAGCACTTCACTCTGTCTAGCCTCTGTCTGTCTTAATTCACACTGTGTGCGTGTTTCCTCCAGTGCCAGTCTGTCGGTTGGTCTGATCCTTGCCAGTCAGTGGATTGCTGTTCGCTTCGCTCTGCTGACTGCTCGTCCATCCACTCAGCACCAGTGGGTCCAGTCATCCCTCACCTGCAGTCAAGTGCACAGCTTCCATCACTCCCCTTCATCGCCTGTCAAGCTCCGCTTCTTCGTGGCTCTTCACCCGACTGCTGTCGGTGCCGGATAATAACTGTTTCTCTGCCTGTTTCATTACTGCCTTGTGTTAATAACTCTGCTTTTCTATGCATCTTGGGTCATTCTTTGACTCTGTTGACACATGGATGGATGGATAAACAGACAGACTGATAGGCAGACAGGCAGGCAGACAGATAGATAGATTCCTCTTCAATTGTGAATAAATAATTATTCCTGACTGACCACAATAAAGGTTGAAGCATTTATCAATGGAGTCTCTATTGGTAGACATTCTCTTTACTCTTGCTTTTTGCACAGGGTACGCAGGCTTAGACCTTTGCATCCCGTCCATGTTCCTTTATGGGATTTAACAATACCTGTTGTTTTAGAGGTGCTCTTGGGTGCTCCGTTCAAGCCCTTGACAACAGTTACTGATACGTTTTTGACTTTCAAAATGGCACTGCTATTGGCATTGGCATTGTTTAAGAGAGTCTGTGATTTACATGCCCTGTCGGCCAATCCCTTTTGTCTGGATTTTGCACCAGGGTGTTCAAAGGTTGTGTTATGACCTTGTTTGAGCTATTTACCCAAGGTCATTTCTACATCAATTTGCACATAGACCATTATTTTTCAGGCTTACTGTCCTCCTCCATTTGAGTTGGAGGAGCGTTTATGTTGACCATACTAGCCAGTAGCGTAGGTCAAAGCAGTTGTTTGTGTGCTTTCGAGTGAAGCACACAATTTACCTTCGCCTTTGCGTATTTGAGCACATTCTACGAGGAGCATGTCATCCTCATGGGCTTTGGCTAGAGGTGTATCTTTGGAGGACATTTGTATGCTGGCATGTTGGTCCTCTCCACATACATTTGTTAGATTTTATAATCTGGATGAGGGTTTGACTCCTGCTTCCCAGGTTTTCTCTGTTGGAACAGGAGAAAATTCATAATTCCTTTTATGCATATGCTTTAGCTCACTTGTGTGCCACTATATGCTTGCCACACAGGCTTAGCCAGTTGGCAGCTACTGTTTGCATGGCGTGAATGTATTTCTTTCCCATAGTGATCATACGCAGCTCGAGTTCCATGAAAGCGAAATTCTCGGTTATGTACATAACCTTGGTTCCCTGAGGGGAACAAGACGCTGCGTATCTGGCCATACTCACTAGCAGCTGCATAGGCACATAGGAGCCTGTGACATAGCACCCTAGGGGGCGTTGCTTAAGTGCCATCAGCCAATAAATTGGCATAATTGGAGGACTTAAGGCCACGTGACACTCGGACGGTGTCCCAGAGTGATCATACGCAGCATCTCTGCCCTCAGGGAACCAAGACAACTTTTACTCTACTGTTTTTATTTACAATACCTAAAATATATTTGTTGAGATTAAGTGCCCACAAATAGCAAATTAATTCATAAAAAAAAAAAAAAAATACCCTGGACAATCAATACAGGTTCATCCCATTTTTAAACACTGTTATTTTTGTAGTCAAATTTCAACAATTCAAATCCTACAACTGGGTGTAAAATAAACATATTAACACTTCAATTAACATTTCAATTAACTGGTTTTATTCAAGTAATAATAATAATAATAATAATAATAAAATTTACATCACTGAGTTGACCTGAATACATTATTTTACACCAACAAAACTAATTGTAAGGGTTTAATAATGTAGAAAATCCTCCTGTATTTAATGTAACAGTTGCAGTTTTTCCCACTTTGCAACATTGTCGGAAGTAGCCTAATTTATCTCCACGATAAAGCTGTCTAAAACCCTATACATTTCCTTCAACACTGAATCATATTCTTCAACAAGTGTCATAGATAGATAGATTCGAATGGATACATATGAATAGTTAGAACTGACACATAATACAATCACAGAGTAGAAAATATGTCAGTGTATTTCACTTAAGTTTTTAAACTGTAGGCCTAATACTTTATTTAGCACATTAGAAATGAGTGTTGCAACTGTCCCAGGGTAGTGTTACAGCAGTACCTGGCATGGGGACAAAAGCACTCCTTGTCTTTACACAGTAATTGTAGACAATATGAACAATGTATGCAGGTTTTTGACATTTGTTTAGTTGGTAGACAGATAAAGGCATCTCAAGTGAAAATAATAAATGTTTAGTGTGGTCAGTGTTGTGCTGTAAAGCAAAAAGTGTTACAACTGTGCTCAATCTACCCTACTGTTGCATTTCTGTTTGGTGACCCTAGTCTCAAAGTACACACTTCAGCTTAAACACCTGCTTGTAAAAATTTACTTTACATTACAGGTGCAGAGTCTGTTTTCCAACAACTGCAAATGTACAAATATACAGATTAACAGTGGCATTGCATATTTTGAAAACAGCTGTTAAGGTTTAAGGAAATGTAGGACATTGCTTTCGCAATGTAAACTGTGGTATTGTTGAATTGCTTTGCATAACGGTAAACAGTGCTTTCCTTAAGTTTACATCTCATCTTCAGTGCACAACAATGTTGATGTAAGTTTGCAGAAAACCGAATCTTGTGGCAATGTCTTACACCAAAATCTCATCAAACTCAAAATTCTCTGAAATCCTTTCAAATCCTCATGAAAAAATGCAGGGTACTACAGTTAAATGACACCAATTAAAGTTTAACGAACAGCGGTTTGAATGTTTGAAGAATATAAGCAAAGGTCCTGCTATATCTGGATAAATTTGGAGCAAATAAAGTCTTTCCACAACTATTTAAACGACTAAAAAGTTAAACGACTTAGTGTTGACATTTCAACACAACACATAAAATGCCACATGATAGGTGGTCCTCTTTGGATGGTGTGATGCATAAGATGAGACCTAAAACCCTTGGCACAGAAATGAAAGGGATGGTCTATTTAAAGTCCATATCAAATACCAGCTCAAGGGCACCAAGTGTAACTGATAGTTGATTGAGAGTGGACTACTGATGGATGCTTGCTGTGTGTTATAATCAGCTGATATTAATACATGATACACACACACACACAGTAAAAACACAGTCCATTTTTTCAAAATGTGTCTTAATATTCTCAGACGGTTACATGGGTGAGGACACATTATTTGTTTCTGAAAATTTTAGATTATCAGTTACAATTTAAACCTGTTTTATTTCTGACCTTAGAATTTTGTTTTAATGCACATAGAGTACACTAGAATCTTCTCCAGATAAACCAACACCATTATTAGTCATCACATAATGTAATCTTACATGATCAAAGTCCAGCTGTACGTGTTCATGCGCTATTTTTTTGACCTGATCACATCACTCAAACAGTTGATGACATGAATATGTCACGGGTGATGGCCTGATGGATTTCCTGTATTATAAAGTGCAGTATTTCTGGAGTTATGCATTGAAAATCTAATTCTACACTGAGATTATGGTTGATAGTTTAGACCAGGGCTACTCAACTTTGGAAAACTCAGGGGCCACAAAGAAGGATCCCTATAGCCTTGAGGGCTGTACTCTTCATTTTTATAATAATTCTTTCAGTGTTGGTGTCAGGATGAATTGCATGGGAGAATTAGGAATTAGCTGGGAATTAGAAATTACATACTTTATCATAACTGTCCTTTACCCTAAGCAATCACACAGACTGACCATTTACATACTGACCAATTTAGAAATGAATGGATGGGACCTTTCCTGTTACACATCAACTAACCAAGTGTACAGCAACTCGTTCATTCATTGAACAGAATCTATTTCCTTCAGTCTTTCATTTTTTAGATCCTTCAATAATTTGGATTTCATTGATATTTGGTTAAATTTCACTTTCTTCATGTCGCATTAACCACATGAATGAAATAGATATTTTCACATTTATGCACATTAGTATTTAAATTGATAAAACCTTTTTTATTTTATTACTTTAGATGTTAGGTTAATTTTGTGTAAATTTTTGAGGAGGCTTAGCCATCCTAGCTTCCTGTGACGGATATATAATACAAAACTTTACTACTGTTATCACATGATTTGTACTGTGAATGTCATCAGTCAGTGAGATAATGTTCAAGTTCAGATTCTGAAAGAGCAAACTCCAATAAAATTAGTAAAATTAGTAAAATCACAAATGTACATCAGTGGATGTATTTTAGGCACTGGCCTAAAATTTTATTCTGTGATTTGATTAACTTAATCAAAAGCAGGTGAGGTTTTTCCATGGGCAGACCACTATTTCTGTGATTCATACAGATTGAAGTGAGATTGGGCTGTGAAATAAAGCACATGGAGCCACTAAAAAAGTTATACACATGATCACAATTTATTTTTTACACTTGTACATTGTTTGTTTGTGAGTCACACTTAAGTTGTTTGCAGGTCAAAAATGAGCCGAACATTCATGTGCAATATTTAATTATTTTTTGGCTGGGGGACTCTCATTCCTACAGGGCAAATTAGAGTCTCCAATTCACTTAACCTGCATGCTTTTGGACTTATGGGGGAAACCAAAGCACCCAAAGTAAACCCATACAAACATGGGGAGAACATGCCAAGTTGAGCCGGAAATCATACCGACAGTGCCAACCACTGAGCCACCATGCCACCATAGGGTGTAGAAGGCAATCTAACAATGCAAAATGAATTGGTATATAGAATTTCTTTTTAGAATATCTGACTTTTTCAATAAATTAAAACGGTTGCATCATAGATATTAGCTATGTAATTATCTTCCTGAAAATCAAAACAAAAGCACATTGTGAACATTCATAATATCATTTGTTAGCCCAAATGTAAAAACAACAATGCATTTACTGAATGGCATTAACCCGTGTTATGATTTACCCAGTTTTAGACTAATATAAAGTGTTTCAACTGAACCTCGCTCATATGCGTGATTAAATATACAGTATATTTTGATGTGCTTATTTTCTTGTTTTTAAATTATATTCTCTTAAAGTTACAGCAGTTGGTGTGGAATATTTAAAAACTGAAGTTCTTCAAATGTCACATATGGATTGATGGCTAATGGGCTTTGCGCTAATGTCAACTACAGGATACTGCCTGTAATTTTTAATCGTGGGTTCAAAACCATCTTTTCTAATCTTATTGTCTGTTTGTATTCATGTAGAAAGTAAACTACGCTCAGCAGATTCACAAAAATCCATTTTGCACTGTGGCTGGCACTGACATTGTGTCCAGAAAAGATAATTGTTGGTCATTTGTTTTTATTATACTGTATATAATTTATACATTATATTTAACTTATATTTGTCACCACTATTGTGTGTTTAAGTTTATTATTCAACTTAATTACATTATACAGTAGCCTACAATAGCGTGAGTGTGACTGGTTCAAAAACAAAATGATCACCCATCTTAACACAGCGTTACCAGTTTAAACTAGAAGCCATATTAGTCATAACCATCGTTGTGTTCAAATTTGGTTTCTTTTTTCGATGTGAAAGAGTGCACGTTATCCAGCCATGTGTCCATGTTAACTTGTGGCTCACGTTCACAATATGATTGTTTTGTCAGATTATGACATTGTGTGAAATCTGAATACCTTTTTCTTGTTGAAACGCTGCTTTCAAATATTATGCGACATTATAAAATCAGTAAGTAATTGAATGAACAAACAACTGCCAGAATAAAAAAACCCTACTGAGTTTATTCGTTATTAGTGTAAATACATTTTTTCAATGTATGTTGCTATTCTAATCGATCATGTTTGATGTTGCCTTGCACCATGTGAGTCCCCAATGCATCTTTTACTGCTCAAACTAAATATTTAAACACCTCTAAACACAAGGGCTGCCTCTGTGACTTCCGTGAAGACGCAAGGTGACAGGGACAAACCGCAGGGGAGGACCTTGTACTGGTATGCCCGACCCTCGAATGCGAACCATAGAAAGGGCCTGTGCCGAAGTAAAATCGAGACGTAGAAGTGCACATCCTTCAGGTCTACCACCGCGAACCAATCTTGATGCCAGACGCTCGCTAAAATGCGTTTTTGCGTCAGCATCTTGAACGGGAGTCTGTGCAAGGCCCGGTTCAGTACTCGCAGGTCGAAGATTGACCGCAGCCCACCGCCATTCTTGAGTACGATGAAGTAGGGGCTGTAGAACCCCTTCTTCATCTCGGCTGGAGGGACAGGCTCTATTGCGTCCTTCTGCAGAAGGGTCGTGATCTCCACACGCAGGGTGGTAGCGTTCTTGCCCTTCACTGAGGTAAAACGGACGCCGCTGAACCCAGGCTGACGCCTGGTGAACTGAATCACATAGCCGAGTCGGATGGTCCTGGTGAGTCATTGCGATGGGTTGGGGTGCAAGCCACACCTCCAAGCTCCAGGACGGGTACCCACCTTAGGAGTGGTCAGCAACGGGGGAGAAGGGGAACTGTCCTCATTGTCTGTCACAACCGCCTGGGCATGGGTGTGTTTGTGCTACAGCTGTGAGCGCAGGGGCGGGGGGCCCGCCTCCGCAGCACCATGCATGCCACAACCGAATTATCCACCTGGCGAATCGCCAAGTACCCCCTGGCAGCCCCACCATCGAGGGTAATGAGTGCTCAGAGATCGGGTCTTTGCAGTAAAAGGTGCCTGCCATGACCTTGTGAGCTCTTCGTGCACCTCCGGGAAGAAAGGAAATGGAGCAGAGTGGGGAGGGGTGTGGCCGTGAGCAGTGCTCCGAGCACAGGAACCAATCATCAAGCCACGAGAGTTCGGGATAGGGTTGAGGGATCCACTCCAGCACAACGCTCGCAGCCGCCTGGGTCTTGTCCTTGGTGTCAGACTGGATCAGCCCACTCTCCGATGCTGAGCTGATCCACTTCGTGAGCCCCGAATGAGATCGCGAACTCGCCCTGAGACGAGCCGGCAGTCTCATTACAGAACTCGACCGGGGCAACGAGCGGCCTGTGGAATGGAAAGACTGTGGGGGGTTACCCGGCAGATCGGCTCTTCATTGGGGTCCCTTATATGTATAATGGTATACATATAAATTAATAAATTTACATTTATTAATTCTATTTAAAAATAGAAAATGTGGGGTGAGTCACGTGACACTGTGTGAGGGTTGGTTGCTTAGATGCGAGCTCCGCTTAAACTTTGCTACAATTATCCTTTTAAGCAGTTTAAACCAATGAGAACTGTAATAGTTTTGTTTGCAAACTGTGCTGGGAGGATAGGATGTCGAAAAATTTGAAATCATTGGCCTGTGGCGACATTAAAATGCATTTACATTCTCACACGTCGGACACCTCGCATCTAGTCGAGTTTTGTGACGTAGGATGGGATATTTAGAATATTAATGCAGCGCTGCTGAAAATCTCGACCGACTTGGAAGGACTCGCAGAGATATGTTGAGTGATCACATCTAAGGAGGTGATCACTCGACGTATTTTCTCATAGATCAGAGATGCAAAAGGCTCTCAAAAGAGACCCCTAGTTTCGCTTCTTCGACACCACGTCGAAGTGAGCAACAGACGGGGAACTGTATATTTCCTTTACTGTAACACCCTAAGAAGTGGACTTAAAAGTTAATGTCTGCAACATTATTATATAAAAAGATCTGCAACCCCCTCTGCCATTGCCAATTAAAAACAGATAGTCCCACTAAAACTCACACCATTGGTTATGGTTATATTTTTTACATACTATTAAAAAGTGAGGTTACTGCAAGAAAGTAGACATTTCTTTGGGTTCTAAGTGGTTCAAAAGAATTTACAGAGTTTTTTTTGGTAAATCTATGCTATCATTCAAGAGAATTACTGTAAAACATACACATGCACGCAAATATGTGCTAATAAAGGCTCCATGCAGGGCCCATAAAGCTGCAGGGTCTGATTTCCACTCGACTCTGGAGCCATTAGGAAGTTGTTAAATAGAGATACACAAAGAGGGCATGGTCCAAGTCACCACTGATGTAATAAGAGGTAGCAGCTGATGTCATTTTAAAAGAAATGCATTAAAAAATCAGATGTTTTGTTAAATAAGAAAGTGTCTAAGTACTTACCACTTCAGTGAAGGAAACTCATTTGGAGTTTAACCTTAAGAAACAAACCTAACATCATGATTTTGTGGGCCAAAACTATAAAAGTCACTAATTCATTCATCAAATATCTGCCGTAATGTCAAATCTTTTTACACACATGACTTTTAAAGTGGAGAATAAGACGTGTGTCTATTTCTGTGTGTAAACTATAATTTTAACAAAGTAACTTTATTAGGTTAGATCACTTTTAGTCTAAGAGCATTAAAAAAAAAGCACCTTGTGCCACACATTAGGGGCTTTCACATGACTTGCATCAGGGGATCAGTGCTCCACTCAACAGCAGCGTAAAGTGCCACTTTGACATCTACTTGAGAAGAGTTGACAAAAAAATTCATTTTGCAGAATGTAGAATAAGAGGACTCGTAAAAGAGGACTCGTTTACTCAGATGTCTTCAGATGTTATTTGTGAACTTAAATTACTTCTGAACTGAAGAACTGAGGTCTCTGGATGTTCTGCTGCAATAAAGTTATTTAAATAAAGTTTGTGAAAATCACAACCATGTTCGCATTAGACCTGTCATTGCAAAAAAAAAAAAGACTTCGCATGCAGTATATGCAAATTGCCTGGGAATCATTGGCTGACGCTTCGGACTGCCCAATTCCCACTACTTAGTAGGTCCTCACGGTGGCGCGGTTAATCACCTTAATCCGGGTGGCGGAGGACAAGTCTCAATTGCCTCCACTTCTGAGACAGTCAATCCGCGCATCTTATCACATGGCAAGTTATCCATAACACCGCGGAGACTCACAGCATGGGAGGCTCATGCTACTCTCCGTGATCCACGCACAACTTACCACGCGCCCCATTGAGAGCGAGAATCCCTAATCGCGACCACTAGGAGGTTACCCCATGTGACTCTACCTTACTTAGCAACTGGGTCAATTTATTTGCTAGCCTTAGAAGACCTGGCTGGAGTCACTCAACACTTAACTAGAAATCCCCTGCCCAGTTATAGTTTCCCAAGCCTAAACTATTAATGTTGTCCCAACAGATATGTATTAAAGTAAAGCATTTTTCTTTTTCCTTTTTTTTACATTGAAACAACTCAGTTGAATTAAATTAACTTGGCTACATGCATTTTGTGAGTAATATGAATAATGTAAGATTCAGCATAATGACTGTGAAAGTTGTTCTTCTTTTTTGTTTGTAGTTCTTATTTAATACATTTATTTAATGGCAAATTTTTCACATAACAATGTTTCATATATCAAATGATTCCAGGTAGATTTGAAGTAGTCTGTGAGTTATGAAGGAAAATGTAAAGAACTATAACGTGTTTCTCAATTTGTTGGTTTAGACCCTTGGTTTAGATGGAAAGCAAAATTTTTAGTTTTGAGGAGTTTTCAAATTATTATTAAAGAGATTCAGTTCTGAGATAGGAAAAGAGAGTGAAAGAGTGGAGTAAAGCTGTTTTTGGACACAGGACATATTGAACAGCATAGAAACGTATTTGCCAGGACTTTACGTGCCGTACATGTTCCATGTGTGATCGATGTGTGGGTTCAAGTTCAAGAGAGGATGTCACAAGTACAAACTGGGCTTTCTTCACTTAAATTCACTCTAACACATCTCAAGGTTGTTTCAGTTTTGTTGTGGAAAACAAACAATAATGAAATTATATGATTTTTAAGTAAACACTGCAGTATCAGATAAGCGTGTACTAAAGAGCAGAAAAGAAAGAGATCTTTGACCCCACTAGACCTGAGGTTAATTGTTGTCAGTCATGGAAAAAGCTAGTACATCCTGTCATCAAAGTCGTTTGAAAAGTAGGCAACTCTCTCTCCCTCCCTCTCTCTCTCTCTCTCTCACACACACACACACACACACACACACACACACACATGTTGGTGCGGCTATCCTTATGAGGACTCTCCATAGACATAATGATTTTTATACTGTACAAATGATAGATTCTATCTCCTAACACTACCCCTAAACCTAAACCTCACAAAAAACTTTCTGCATTTTTACATTTTCAAAAAAACATTGTTTTATATATTTTTTGAGCAATTTGAATTATGGGGACACTAGAATGTCCTCATAAACCTCATTTATAGCATAATATCTTTGTAATTACCAGTTTGTAACCTAAAAGAAAATGTCCTTGTAAACCACCCAAACCTGTACACACACACACACAAGAAAGAAAGTAAAGAAGTTGTTCATCCTAAAATTCCAATTATGTTATCATTTACTCACCCTCATATCTTTTGAAATAAAAGTGAATGGGGTGGAAAAATGCATTGATGCACCAATCTATAAAAAAACGTCGAATCTATTATCATATTATCATTAATAACCAATGTGCCCGTCTCATATTACACAAACCTTCTTGCAACCGAGACGGAGCGGAACACGCAAGATTAAAGGAAAATAAGCACACTTTTAAATACATAAAGGTCACACCGTAAACCTATATAATATAAAATGGATGGATGGGTTTTCTGTGTCATTTTTCAAAACTGTTTTCATCCATTGACCAACATAAGTTCATTGTTGTTGTCTTCTTCCCTGATTGCGAATATGCATATTGCTGTTGTATAAAATGTGTCATTTCTCCAAACAATTGTTTAACCATGAATAGAACTTGGCATTAAAACCTGGATCGCATGCACATGACATTTCATCTGTAATTACTGGTTTCAGATTTCACGATGCATCATGATGGATTGTACTTGTTAGGTAGTGAATCGTAATCAAATCATTGTCAGAGCGAATCGTCACACCCCTAGTGACTATGGGTGACAAACAAGATTTTCAGTAAATAATGACTAAAAAAATAACAGAATTTTCAGTGAATTTCTCACACAAATGTATCATTTAGCTTCAGAACACTTGGTATATATCACACAATTCATATAGACTACTTTTATGATGCTTTTATGGTCCTTTTGTGCTGTTTGGAGCTTTACAGCCCCTAGTCCCCTTCCACTTTCATTGTAAGGAAAATATATGCTTGGACATACTGCTTAACTTTTGGTTTCCACAGAAAAAACAAATTAATATGGGTTTTGAGCAACATCAAGTTCAGTAAATAATGACATAATTGTGTTTTTTGGGTGAACTGTCCCTTTAATTAAGAAACATACTGTATACAAGCGAGTTTCAGAAGCATCTCACTTCATAAAACAGAGGCAATGTCAATTACACAGCTGCAAGATGTGGGTCTATAAATAGATGTTAAGCAATAAGAACAGCATATTTCATTCAATAACACACTCAGTCAGCTGTGTTTCCAGGATAAGAGACTAGCACCATGCCATAAATGCACTCTGTGCCCTTGCAGACAGCAGTGGCGTCGCAGGGTCATTATTTAGTGTGGGGCACAAACAATCACTTAACAATCAATTATTTGACCGATCTTTGAAAATATTGATGAATAATTCCAAATTCTGTCACATATGTGCTTCTCATTTATATTCACATCAGGGACTATGAAGTTCTGTGAACTTGTGCGTGTGTATATGCACTTTAATCGGCAAAGTTTAAAAACCTTATTTTAGCACAGCAGTTGATTGACAGGTAGAGGAGAGGTTTCCCCACTAGAACTCATTGGTTTCACTGGACTTAAACAAGGGATGTCAAAAAAATAATATCATAAAATCATAAAAACCTATCTACTGTCATTTACATGCCAATATAATGGATGCTACATCCCTCAATGCCCTAGTACTTTTAAAATGAAAATAAGTATGACTGATAAAAATAGATCATGACAGAAATTTTACAGAGAGTGACGAATAAATACTTTTTTCTAGCGCAACCTCGGAACACGATGCCACACAAACATCCCTAATGAATTAATCTCAACACGGAACACCACTAGGATATGCACATCCACATCAAAAACTCAAGTAAACATGAAAGTAAACCACAAATAGGCAAATCGTCAAAAGGTGTGCATATTATCTCACTAAGTCGAATGAACAGCATAACAAAACTAATCAAAATGACGACAGACTTCCAATATTTATCAGTCATTGTAATCTAATACAAACCAATGCACCAAAACAATGGCATACAATTCATTGAAATGATGAAAAGTGCACTTTAACTAATTCAAACAGCAGCACATCAGAAAAGAAATTGCTTTTAAAACTTATCAATGAAGTTTACTACGCAGGTCTACTCCGCATCCGATAACTTCTGATGCACATGTCAACAGTTTGACAATAATATGATTGAAGCTTTTGATTGGCTTTGGCTTTGATTTTGATTGATTTTGGCACATGCATTCTCCAGATCTCTGCTGATTAACATCGAGGATGAACGGCTAGCACCAGGCATAACAAATGAGAACGATTAAATGGCTTTTATGCAACGTACCATAATAATACTAGAATTTCTCAATAGAATGTATACTTTTTTCTTGTTTAATGAATATAAAACATATTTAAGATGCTGAACATATTATATTTCTTAAAATAAATGTATGATGATGCCATGCAATTTGCACAACAGTGCCACCTCTGGTGGGGCTTAGCTCCACTTGCCCCTACCGTAGAGACGCGGCTGTTTCAGGGACATGCACTGTTTACAAAGAGAGAGAGAGAGAGAGAGAGATAAAGGGCAAGAGACAGAGGGTGTGTCATTACCTTGAGCTGACCCTGTCTATCCCCAGTGTGACGTTTACCATTTTCCTGCCATTGTCTGTTGGATGAGGAGGAATGTTCTAAAATTGGCTTTTTTGTTTGAGAGTTTACTCAACAGCGTAGCTTCCTTTCATTGCTCATGCCATTCCACAGTTATAGATTTGTCTTTAAAATTAGTCGACCAAACAGGAACCTGTGCGGATGAAAATTGTGATGCTCAGAGGGTGGACGTCTTCCTCCTGTGTTTTATTTATGGAAGATCCAGTTTCATAACATCTCTTATTCCAATTGTTATCTGAGCATGTGGAAATAATGTAGGCCGTGTCCTCAGTGTAATATTACCTGTCCACTAAATACCCTTTAAATACGCCCGTGGGAACAGCTCACGGTTCAAGCTCGTTATATACAAAATTATGTGATGTTTACATAGGCTGGTTGCAATGCGTAATGAACTTGCTGCAGTTCTTGGTTTCTTAATAAATAACTGGTTTATTGTCAGTCTTATCTGGCAGTGACCTGATGCCAGATGGATTTTAGTTTAGCAGCAAGGATGTTAGTGCTTTCCAGGTGAATTAGAAGTTTCCAGAAAGTAAAAGCAGAACAATACAAAGGCAGTCAGTGACACTCAGAAGTTGGAACAGCTCTGACATCTGAAGCTTTAGAAGGACTTGTGTCTGGCAGGACCTGCTCCAGGTCTTCCACACTTTGAGAGCAAAGGTCTTTGATGAAAGACTGTTTACGTTCACTTTAGACATCACTCTCTGTGTTTACATGAATACCTCACCAAGATGGGCATTTTGGCAGAATTTTTAAATTAATTTGATCATTCAGGTGTGCATTAGTGGGATCATTTTCAGCACACACACATACACCCCTGCCAATCAAACAGGACAGAGCTGTTAATAGATCTTATTATAAAATTATGCAATCTGGATTATTTTCAACAGCAGAATAAGAATATGATCTTTGCAATAAGTGACACGGCCTAGATTATCACAAATATAGGCTATTATATAGTTATTTTTTTCATCATTGACTTTTTAATCAGTCTGCTTATCCGGCCGATCAAGTAAAATTCTCTTACACTTGCTCCTTCAAAAATCCACTTGCCCTGGACAAATCGACAAGCGTTAAGGTCGAGCCCTGTATTTTTATTATTATTATAATTATTAATAATAATATTATTGGTAGTAATAGTAGAAGTATAGTGACTATTACTGTACATAATGTAACTATACAGTAGTGATAGATATCTATTAGATATTAGATAGATATTTCTGTCTCATTTTTTTCATTTGAATTGAGCTTTTTATTTTGGTGGAAGCTATTATTTTGTAGCCCTTTCTGATTCTATGTGATTTGACAACACATTCTCACCCCAACTCGTCACATACGGACGCTCGGGCAGTTTCGTCACATATTGACGCGCCGGGTATACCTTTGGCGTCATTTTTCGACGCGCAGGGTAGTCCCATAGACTTCTATGTATCTCCGAACCAGAGCGTGTAGCGTTGAAATGTCACGTCTCGTGTAAGCTCACGCCGCGAATGGGTGGAGAGTCGAGACTGCGATAAATAAAACTAAAAAGGAATAGGCTACAATGGCCCTCAAACTGTTTTTTGATGTTTAAAACCCTGGACACGTCATAAAATGACGCCGTTCTACATATCTCTGAACTGGAGCGTGTAGCGTTGAAATTTCACGTCTCGGGTAAGCTCACGCCGCGAATGGGTCGAGAGTCGAGACCGCAATCAATAAAAATAAAAAGGAATAGTCTACAATGGCCCTCCAACTGTTTTTTGATGTTTCAAAACCGGACGCGTCGTAAAATGACGCCAAAGGTACACCCGGCGCGTCAATAAGTGACGCCAAGGGGTCCTGCCCTAGCGTCCGTATGTGACGAGTTGGGGTGTGAGAATGTGTTGGATTTGACAGTAGCTATTCACTTCCGGAAAAGCAGGTCACCACTTGACTTGATTCGTTAAACAATCTGATTGTTAAACCGCAAAAGGCGGGTCTTCAATTATATGAATATGTGATCTGTATATGCCTTGATCTATAAAGTGATTTAGCTCTGGTCTCGCTGTTATCTGCTACAATTAGAAGGTGCAATGCTCATGATGGCGTTTTCTGTGTATGAGGAGCTCTAAAAGGAGTATCTGGCGTTGGCAAAATACCAGCTCAACACATTCACATTTGCTCACATTTGAAGCACGCAGCACAAGCAAACTATATATTTATCTCATGAAATTGCAGCCTTTGCAGTTTAATAATCACACTCGGACATAACATGATTTTAATTTGTGTGCTGAATGTTTACGCAATGACATTCGTACGTCAGGTTTTATCAGTTTTTGATATTTAAGTAATTTTTATGAGGATGAGTACATACATGAGAGCAGTTTCGTAAATTAGTGCAGCATGTGTAAACCCAGCGAGGTAGAGGTACAGGTGATACTGCAGGGATGAAGAGGAAGAACTTTATAAGAAAAAAATAAATGGACTTCTCAAGAGTGGTCTCTATATCGGCATTCCATCCGACCCCCAAACTCCCTGAGATTTCCTGCCTACTCCCGGGCCATCCGCTCCCTGGCATGATCTGACTGTTGCTCCCACAGATCTGGACTGGGAGAAAGCGGAGAACAGCAGGAAATTAAATTTCCAGACAGCCAGGGCCCCCACCCTGGTCTAAAAGAAAGTGTCATTAGTGCCTGTGACACACTATTTAAAGATGACCCAAAGTGAACGAGTGTGTGTTTGAATATGCGTAAGTGATGCTGGGAATGTTGATTGACATCACAGTGCTGGAAAGAGCAAGCAGTCAGTATGGCACCACAGTCACACTCACGCTTCCTTGCAAAACCACTTCCTTTGAGATTAAACATTAAAACAGTGATACATCCGGCCAACTGTCCCGGACTTACCTGTTCATTCCTGCTTAGACACGGGACGAAACTGGCTCCACACGGAGATTGTAGAACCTTAGAAAGGTGTTGCCCAGCCTGCTGCTCTGCAAATGTCTATTAGAGAGGCACCACTGGTCAAGGCCCAGGAGGCCGCCACACTCCTGGTAGAATTCCCTACATTTTTATAACAAACTCTACTTGGGCTGATGTTTT
Source organism: Xyrauchen texanus (assembly GCF_025860055.1). Classification (NCBI taxonomy): domain Eukaryota; kingdom Metazoa; phylum Chordata; class Actinopteri; order Cypriniformes; family Catostomidae; genus Xyrauchen; species Xyrauchen texanus. The sequence continues at coordinate 15,558,893 of NC_068305.1, forward strand.
GTGCTGTCACATAAGATTTAATATTTTGATAATAAGTGAATAGAGACTCAGGGCTTGTTTCTCCCATTACTGTTTTCTTGTTCATTGTATTTTTGTTCATTGTATTTTTTTTTGCCATGGACACGCAAGTGCCAGCTTAACATACAGTGCATGGAAGCGAGCTTTTGAGTGAGTGATCAAGAGAGAGAGAAAATCTGTAAAAAAATTATTTTGAAAGAGTGTGTGCTCTTCCAATCTCAGCCAGAATAATCACATTAGGACACGCACAGTATAAAATTCAGAACAGAAAATAAATCCCTAAAAAGGCCATAATAACTTACTGAATTATTTGATTTAAAAAAGTAAAGGTACATTTGCTGTTGTGTTGTCTATTAACAGAAAAGTGTCTGAAACATTCTTTGTTTCATAGAATAGAATTGTGTTCTTTTATCATTTTCAGATTAACCCGCCCCTGTACATCTTGTAAATATAAACCAACTGTGACCACTGGGTCAAAGAGACATAGAGAGGATAAAGAGAGAGGTTTGATTGTGTTTGAAACCAACATACAAACACACTGCTAGAAAAAAAAACACACATTCGTGAAATTGGACTGTTGACTCAAAACTTTAGATACTTACATATAACCAAAGTGCATTTATGTAATAAGTCCAAATCTATATTTTGTAATGTAACATCATTCCTCTTTTAAAGTAAATCCACACAAGTATCACAGTAATGCAATAATAAATGGTTTTCATGTGAACACTGAACAGAAAATGCTTGCAAACTGTGCACATTCTTCAGCGAGTTTCCTGAACAAAAATCTCCTTGGTTCTGGAAGAGTTGCTTGGCACTGGGAGTTTGGACCAAGATCAAGAGAAACTAACAGCACCACTCCAGGACTCCAAAAGACACACACACAAAAAAATATCTGGTATGAATATTTAGTGTAGCTTTATTCTAGCTTTTTCTCTTTCACTACCTCTACTTTCATCTCTTTCTATTTCCTTCATAAATACGTGTTCCTTCTGGTGTTAACACAAACCAATACATGTCAATCTCTTACCACAAACAAACATTTCTTTGATCATTTTGGACAAACAAAGGCAAATGACAGACATGTTAGAATGTTCCACTCAATAACATGTTCCACTCAATATTGTTATTTGTTTACTTTGACAAATCTGCAAATAATGTCACCCAGAAGGCATTGAAATTGAGCATTAATTGAAAAATCCTCTGTTTGATCAAATTTGTACTTAAAACTGCATATTTTTCTCATCTGGATCTCGTAGTACAAAACTCGTAGTAACAGCCTTTGAAAAGGGCAAAATCTAAAATAGGGGAGACCATACCATTGTTTACCCTTCCAGCCAAAATATTGCATTTATTACATTTGTTTTGAAATCACTTATTTTTGAGTTTATTGAATGATGTTTGCTAAATAAATGTTAATTGACAAAATATTTTTTCTTCTCTTTGTAACACAAATGCAATGTAATTGTTTTTTGTCCGCCCCTCACTCACATTTAATATACAAATTTGGTGGTGCTATTTGAGCTAATTGAGATCTAAATCCAAAAAGTCTAAAAATGCACAAATGTATGCAAATGTGGTTTTACTGTGTTTACTTGTAACCCAACAGCTTTAGCAAAACATATGATATTGAAATTTTAGTTCGGATAAAATGTGTTTTTTTTTTTATAAAATGCTTTCAGTCAGTTACGATAAAAACCAACATACAAAAAACTCTGCTAGAAAAAAAAAACCACACATTTGCGTAATTTGACTTTTTACTCAAGACATTTTACTGAGATGTAGCCCTTGTGACAACTCCCCCGTGTGAAAATAATCCTCTATCTCCTCAAATCCCATCTGAATAATTTAAAATGGTGATCTAAAACATGTTTTTCATATCTTCTACTTCTTCCTCATCTCTAAATGGCATCTCTAAATCACTTACTATCAGGATAAGTCACAGAAATTTTGCCTTGCCCATTCTTATGAAAATCCCCGATATTTCCTCTTTGAAAAGACAGATATTATTAATACATGCAGTACTATATACAGGAGTCCTCGGTTTGGAATAGATAATCTTAAAAATATAGGACTGCTCAACTAACATCAACCTGTTGTTTTTACATTGTCTGACAGTACATCCTTCATGTGTGGGAGGCTTACCTGGACTCCAATCCTCCCCACAGGGGCCGGAGGTTAAACACCCACCTCATCTGCTGCCTCTGCTGGGTTAAACGGCTGCCAACTGTGGGTGGTTCACCACAGACCTCCAGTGCTGTAAATCTGGATCCAGTCTGCCAACTCAATGATAACAGGTATTTTAGGGGGGTCAACCCATTCTTTAAAGTGGTTTTGAAGTGAAAAGGAATGTACCAAACCCATATCTTTTTGATCAGAGTTATGTTGCTATTTATATGCACTAGATGAATATTGCATTGCATGTTTAATGTGATCTGTGTAGCAAATGATGTTGCACAGCTGACTTTTTTGAAGCCATAGCTTTACAAGCTGCTCATACACTAATTTTAAAGGGAGCATGGCATGCATTTTTATTATTTTAATATGTTCCTTGAGGTTTACTTATAATATTAGTATGTTTTTTTTTGTGCAAAAACAGTCACATATTTGAAATACATGCTAATTATTTTACACTCATTCTGACACTGTCAGAAATACTTGGTTTTTGTGCTGCTTCACCTTTAAAACTTGAAAGTAACACTCTATGTTATGATTGGCTCTCTGCTCTTTACTGACCTGCTCTCTCTACTTGCCATCTCACTGCCCACCACTACTTGGCAGGGATATAGAAGTGATAAGTAAAGAAGGTTCCCTTTCGTAGATCACTAAACACTGTGTCACTGAAGCAATAGGGATCACGTAAGTGGTTGCGTGGTCTGAAGCCCTTATACAATAACACCAATTTATTGGCTGATGACGTTTAAGTGACTCCCCACAAGAAGCTACATCATGGGCTCTATATAAGCGCTCGCTCTAGCATCATCACTCAGATTTGAAGATCAGAAATCTTGTCTCAGCACAAATCTAGTCTCAGCCCTTGTTGTTTCTAGCGACTCATGGCAAAGCAAGGATTAATTTCCCCTTTTGAGTCAGCGAGGATACTCACAACACATACGTTATTTGACTTGTTTTTGCCACACGAAGGCCATGTTAGAGGAATCAGATTGCCCTCATTGCAAGTTGAATATCCAGATGCTCCATGAAAGGCTCCCCTCTTTCACGAAGGATTTGAGCATGCTGCATTTTCATTCTGGAAGTGTGTCCGCTAGCTAGCTCATGGGAGGCCAACATGGAAGCTGAGAAGATGGAAAGCTAGCAGCAAGGAGGGAGGAGTGCGATGAGGATATGGAGCCAGTGTCATAGCTCCTTGGGGGTGTGTGAATGGCAGCCAGTGAAGTTCAATGAAGAGATTTGGGACGTGCACTTTCTTGGACTCGTTAAAGACCAATAGCGCCATTGCATTCTGGTTCAATTGCAGAGGTTTGACTGTACATGCTGGAAGTCCTGCCAGAAGACCATTGCAGTAGTCCAGCCTGGATAGCACAAGAGCCTGGATGAGGAGTTATGTGGCATGCTGAGATAGGAAGGGCCTGATTTTCCTGAGGTTGTACAGAGCAAATCGGCACGATCGGTCAGTTCTTGCCTATAGTAGTTAGTTAAACTACAAGTTACTAACAAAAAGTTAATGTGACAGGGCGAAGGGCAGGGTTGTGATTCCGCATACCCAGCCCCTTATCAGGCTAATCCAGCCTCAGAGAGGGATAAAGGCCGACTGCGGCTAGTGGTGCGAGAGAGAGCGTGTTTACAGGCAGCTGTCTGTTACATGTGTGTGTTTGTGTCTTTTGATTTAAGTTCTTAATTAAATATAATTTATATTGTCAAGCTGGTTCTGGAAGTAAATGATGAAGTAACAGCTAGAGGTGAAAGAGTGAGAGCAAGAGGAGGAAGAAGAGGGTCAGGAAGGATAGTTGTCTCAGATGAGATCAGGGCCACATTAGTGGACCATGTGCTCAGCCATGGATTGAGTATGAGGGAGGCTGGGCAGAGAGTTCAGCCCATCCTGAGCCACAGTTGCATCTATCATCTGTACATCCAGAAATGAGAAACAGTAAGTTACCTACAAACTACACTATGCTCTTTAAGCATGTATACTGCGGTCCAACATATCAGTAGGCCTATGTTTCTCTGTGATTGTTGGCCAATGTTACAGTAATGTCATTTCATATTGAAAGAAAAGAGATTAGTTTAGTTTACTATAACCAATCATATCAGATTTGTGGATCTTCTGGAGAACTGCAAGATGGCCAGGTAATGGTGGAAAACCTGGCTGTTCACACCAGAACAGGAGACCGATATTGTGAACATGGTGGTGGCAAACGATACCATTAGACTATGATAAAAACAGAACCACATAATTGCAGACAACACATTCAATAACATTCACCAGGTGGCCTTGTCATTGGACCGTGTATTACAGCTCAACCGAATCCTGATGAAACAGGTCAACAGGGTGCCATCTGAGTGAAACTCAGATGGTTAAAGAACAACACTATGAATATTTGCAAGTACTATAATGTAAATTTACTATCATATCAGCACTGTGTAGACACATTACAGAAATGTAATCCAGTGTATTGTGCCTCACCATATTGACTGCTCTAGATCTATTTCACATGTTGTCTTGTTGTCAGTTTCAGAGTTTTGGAGCTGGATGCTGATGCAATTCAGCACATACATATCTACATTGATGAGGCTTCAACCTACAGTAGTTAAAAAATTGGATGTGAACAGAACATTATTGTTCACAGTGTCATTGTTATTGTCCCTGGACAGTGTGGAAGGTATATCAACATGTGCGCAGCCATTAGCCAGCAATATATCCTCCAAAACCATGCCAATCTTGGTCCCTACAACACCACCCTTCTCATCACATTCCTGGACACACTACATGCATGCTCATTCCATCAAAGTAGAGGGGTGGACAAGAGCAGCCCAGTTAAGTTGTCATCTGAGACAATGTGAGTTCCCTTTACAAAAAGCTTCACTACGATGCTGCGCTGCTAAGCGCTACGGGGAACAACTCTAGCTGTGAACCGAGCTGAAATAGTGTGTGTAACACGTCAATGAACATTGACTGGAATTTATAGCCTCGGCTGATGTAATCATTAGATGCACCTGTGGCCAGGCTATAAATGGATACGTCACCAGGTGTCGTCAGAAACTCTGTTTTCAGAGCGATTCTGTTTCTGTGTGTTTCACAAACCCTGTCAAAACTTTCTTTCCTCTGTTAGGAGTTAGAATCAGTTAGGCAGTGCGCAGTGAACGTTGTTCTCTTTTCTCTTCTGTTTAGAAAATATATATATATATATATATATATATATATATATATATATATATATCTATTTTTTTTCAAAAAAGAGAGAATGACTGAAAGCCATAAGCGGTAGCGTGTTCCCTCTTCTTGCTCTATAGCTGAAGAGGACACACATCAGTTTTTGCTCTGTTTATTTGGGGGTAAGAGCACGCTGCTCTCGCGTTGCAGCAGGGCGGGTGCGAGCACTGCGATTTGCTTTAACAGGAAGAGTGCTTCGTGCTCGCCTCGCTTGCTTCCGGGAGTTAGCACTCACGAAAAAGAAAAAAATAAAGATCGTTCGGCATGCGTTTCGTTCTACTAAAGTTCTTATTACAGAATCAGCTAACTGCCAGTTTGCTTCAGTTCTGGATTTTCTGTAGAAAGAACTGTCAGCGGGCACTTGCCTCGCCACTGCCAGGTTCTATGTGGCCACTGCGGTTTGCCACGGCTTGTTGGGCGGGGTGCCCTCAAAGAGGCATCCTCATCATTGCCCGGGCCTACGAGGCACGCGGTCAAGATTCGCCAGTAGGTTTCAGGGCGCACTCTACCAGAGGGCTCTCCTCCTCTAAAACCTTGGCTAGAGGTCTCCCTCTGCAGCAAGTTTGTGATGCGGCAGGTTGTCCTTTCCGCACACATTCATTGGACTTTTTTTAGTTTGGATGTTCTGCACACCGGGCTCTTATGCCCTTGAGTCGACATCTCAGCTCATACCTGAGACGCGGGGGTTTGCTCGCTGACAGGTGGGGCTGGCGTGGCAGGGAGCGCCAGGGACGGCTGGAGAGTCTCCGCTGTGGGTGGTGAGGTAGGGTCCTCCACAGTAAACGGAGAGCCGCACAACAAGTTTGTGATGCGGCAGGCTGGTCCTCTCCGCTCACATTCATCAGTTTTTATGACAAGTTTGTGTTGCGATAGGGTTCTCTTCGCACACATTCATCGAACTTTATGGGTTAGATGCTTTGCTACTCCGGGCTCTTATGCCCTTGAGTCGACATCTCAGCTCATACCTGAACAAGTTTGTGATGCGGCAGGCTGGTCCTCTCGCCACATTCATCAGTTTTATGACAAATTTGTGTTGCGATAGGGTTCTCTCACACATTCATCGAACTTTATGGTTTAGATGTTTATGCTACTCCGCGCTCTTATGCCCTTGAGTCGACATCTCAAGCTCATGTCTGAGACCTCTCGCTTTTTGTGAGTACACTGCACAACCGTAGGGGTCCGGACAGCCCCAAGTGCGGCGGCGTGGGTATTGCGTTCCCCGTAGCGCTTAGCAGCGCAGCATCGTAGTGAAGCTTTTTGTAAAGGGAACGTCTCGGGTTACATGTGTAACCCTTGTTCCCTGAAAAAAGCGGAATGAGATGCTGTGCTGCTTTGCCGCACTGGGACGTCCCAGGACTGCTCTTCAAAAAGAAGTATCTGACGACACCTGATGACGTATCCATTTATAGCCTGGCCGCAGGTGCATCTAATGATTACATCAACCGAAGCTATAAATTCCGGTCAATGTTCATTGACGTGTTACACACACTATTTCAGCTCGGTTCACAGCTAGAGTTGTTCCCGTAGCGCTTAGCAGCGCAGCATCTCGTTCCGCTTTTTTCAGGGAACAAGGGTTACACATGTAACCCGAGACGTTTCCTTCAGGCGGCTCTGATCTGCAATTGGTTCATCGAACACCCACAATTTATTATTTTATACCTCCCACCATATTCCCCATTCCTAAACCCAATTGAAGAGTTTTTTTCGGCATGGCAATGGAAGGTGTATGACCGCCATCCCCTTGCACGCATGTGGAAAGAGATAAAACTGTTTTGAATGGAGTATTTGCTTTTGATATAGATTTGTAGATTGTTGAATTTAGTGTTTGAGGTTTTGAGTTTAGAGTTTTGGGACAATGGGCCAAAGATTCAGCTAACGTGTAAACAATTGGGAAAAACCGTAAGCAGAAACATTCTTCTCAAACTCCCTATGTGCCCTGCTAATCCAAACATAAAGCTTCTTTACAGGACCGGCCAACTCCTGTCAGATTCACATGACTCACGCTGCATGGATCCATTCAGATCACAGAGTCTTTGGAAGCATGCTGTGATGATTGCCACATCTGTTCCACCGATGCTCTGAAAAAATCAACATGCCTTTATGTCAGAATGAAAGAATAACATAGTGCTCGCTCTCACTCAGTTTGTTTGGTCATATGACAGTGTTACATAATCATCACCATCCACAATGGTTTGATGATTTGAAGGCCTTTTTAGCAATGAAGGATTATGCTGCCACCAGAGATGGATAATTATGAACGATTACTGTACCATTTGTCACATTCAGTGTCTCTGCATTCACATGTGTATCTGAGATCCCCATTTGACTTACTCTAGCAAGCAGATGGTGCTTTAGGGTGATCAGACCAACACTAACATTGTCAGCCAGTAGTCAGGAAGAAAACATAGACTGCACAGGGAATTGTTTGCCCTTCATTAAAGAGAATATCAAGAAAGAAACAGACAGGAATTAAAGATATATATGGTGGGCAGAAATCTAAGTTGGTGAGAAGAGAAAATGAAAGGGATGGAGAGTGATAAAGTTTAAATGTGAAAGAGTAGAGAAAAAAAAGGCAGAAAAGAGGGCCTCTCATATGTTTGAGCATTGTGTTGAAATGAGAAAATAGTGGTGGTGGCGTAGTGGGCTAAAGCACTTAACTGATAATCAGAAGGTTGCTGGTTCAATCCCCACAGCCACCACCATTGTGTCCTTAAGCAAGGCACTTAACTCCAGGTTGCTCCAGGGGGACTGTCCCTGTAATAAGTGCACTGTATGTGGCTTTGGATAAAAAGCGTCAGCCAAAGTGCATAAAATGTCAATTTAAAAATATAGAACTGGAATGCTGATGACTTCAAAACAGTGAAGCCACTGTGCCACCACATTGCTTTGACCAAACATTCCATTGTGCTTATTGACTTAGAAAATCATCTAATTTCAGTGAGTAAAAATGTGTCATTCAATCACTGATTTTATATCTAAAATCTGCCTATACATCCCTATAATGCAAATATTCCACACATGTGTCACGACAGGCGCTGGCTCAGAGCCGTAGGAGGCTCGGGAGGTGGAGCCGTGAAAGGCTCAGGAGGCTCTGGAGGCGGAGCCGTAGGAGGCTCTGGAGTTTCTGGGAGAAGAGCCGTAGGAGGCTCGGGAGGCGGAGCCGTGAAAGGCTCAGGAGGCGGAGCCGTAGGAGGCTCGGAGGCCGGAGCCCTGGAAGGCTCAGGGGGCGGAGCCCTGGGTGTCTCGAGGGGCTCGAGAGGCGGAGCCCTGGGGGGCTCAAGAGACTTGAGAGGCGGAGCCCTGGAAGGCTCGAGAGGCGGAGCCCTGGAAGGCTCGGGATGCTCGAGAGGCGGAGCCCTGGAAGGCCTGAGAGGAGCCCTGGGAGGCTCGAGAGGCTTGAGAGGCGGAGCCCTGGAAGGCTTGAGAGGCTTGAGAGGCGGAGCCCTGGAAGGCTCAAGTGACTTGAGGTGGAGCCCTGGGAGGCTCGAGAGACTTGAGGCGGAGCCCTGGAAGACTTGAGAGACTTGAGAGGCGGAGCCCTGGGAGGCTCGGGAGGTGGAGCCCTAGAAGGCTCGAGTGGCGGAGCCTTGGAAGGCTCGAGGGGCGCTGGCTCTTGGACAGTCATGGCTACTGGCGCTGGCTCAGGGACGGTCGAGGCTACAGGCGCTGGCTCACTGCTGACAGTGGCGACAGGCACTGGCTCACTGACGGCTGAGGCGACAGGCGCTGGCTCACTGACGGCTGAGGTGACAGGCGCTGGCTCACTGACATCGGGGGCTAATGGCTCTGGCTGGTTGACCGGGGCTGACGAGGGCTCAGGCTCATTGACCGTGGCTGACGAGGGCTCAGGCTCGCTGACCGTGGCTGACGAGGGCTCTGGCTCGCAGACCGGCGCAGGCGTGGGTTCTGGCTCGCAGACCGGCGCAGGCGTGGGCTCTGGCTCGCAGACCGGGGCAGGTGTGGGCTCTGAGGCGGATGCCCGTCTTCTCTTCCTCCGGCGGGCCGATGAAAGGTGACTGGCGCGGGGGTTTGCTCGCTGACAGGTGGGGCTGGCGTGGCAGGGAGCGCCAGGGACGGCTGGAGAGTCTCCGCTGTGGGTGGTGAGGTAGGGTCCTCCACAGTAAACGGAGAGCCGCACAACAGTAGGGTCGCCTCCAGGAGGTCGCGGAGGGTCCAGCCGCGCATCGCCTGAGGCAACCGCTCCTTCAGCGAAGGGTTCAGGTTATCCCGGAAGAAATCCACCAAGGCAGAGTCCGGGAAGTCGGAGAGGCTTGCCAGCGCAAGGAAGTCTTGGATGTGGTCTTCTATGGGACGGTCCCCCTGTCGCAAACAGAGCAGCCGGTAGTTTGCCAGTAAAACTGCAGGATCCATTGTGGTCGATCGTTCTGTCACGACTGTGAAGTCAGGAGAAGGCAGACGGGAGGTGCGGATCCAAATGCAGCTTTATTGGGCAAGCATATAAACATAAACAAACTCAGGAACAAATGAAAAGTCCACGATGGGAAAAAAATAAACTAAATGAGGGAAAACATAAAGGGCTAAACAGGTTGGGGAAACATCCATAAAAGACAGGGAAACCTCGAACGAACACAAAGAATCTGAAGAACATGCAACGAAACATCAACATTCAACAACGATCGACAATGACTGAACAAAGAACCAGGTTTAAATACAGGAAGGAACAAACAAGGGAATGAGGGACACCTGGAGGAAACAATCAGGGAAGGAGAACCAATCAGGGGAACACCAATAATAAAAATAATCTACAGAGGACTACAACAACCAAACAGGAAACAGGAACTAAACTAAACTTCAAAATAACAGCACAAAAACAAAAGACAACAGTGAACATGACAGAATAAAATAACCTACAAAGGACTACAAAAGCCAAAACAGGAAACAGGAACTAAACTAAACTTCAAAATAACCGCACAAAAACAAAAGACAACAGTGAACATGACAACATGTAATTATTTATATATTTAAAGTCGAGACCATTTTTTATTACAGACATATTTATTACGAACATCCAAGTGTTTATTCAGAGATACTTGTTTTATCTTGTTTTCATCAAAAAGTGGCCTTTTCTCGCAGTCACATGAATAAGAGCATGCTCTCTCTCCCTCTATCGCACATATGGCAGAGCTGAATTTGGTTCATTAAATGGGTTTGAGTGAATGCCAGCTTTGGCTCTTTTGTTTCTTTTTGGTGCTGGTACAGGCTTTTTCATCTCTGGTTCAGATACTCTAGGAGACATGTTAGAGTTAGGCTGAACTCTTTCTCAACCAGACACTCTAGGAGCTGTGTCCTTGCTAGACTCAACTCTCTCTGGTACCGAACCTTGTTGTTCAGTGTTCCCTGTAATTAGTATAGGTTCACCTATAAGGGCTTCAGCGGCTGACACAGGGTTTTCAGGATTCACATACTCTGACTCTTGCAGACTAGGTTATTTGACGTCTTCTAGCTAAACATAATCAGGATCAGAATGCATATTTCATCAACAACTCTTCCAGAAGGATCTAACCCAGAAGCATCATTGCCTCAACAGGTTTAGCATGCACTCAATGCCCTGATGTTCCATATTGTCATGAACACTTTCAAGGACCTGTTGTTTTAGACATGAGGATAAGAGCAGCTATTGATATTCACCATGATGTTGGTCTTTCACATGGAAGCCATCCAGCTCTCTAGCATACTTCCACTGTTTTATCAGTGACAGTACATGCTTTGATAGACCAGATCTCTTACGAGTGGTGGGCTTTTGTTTACATTCCCAAAAGGTTTTGAAAGAACTGAGAGTGGGATCTTTCAATTGAAAATCCTTCAGTTCAGCTGTTGTACAACCTGGCTGTCACGGAGCGCTCAGCTACGCCTCCCTCTGGTTTCATCCGCTCCCTCTCTCCGGAGTTTTAGAACTGCACTTCCCATCTTTCCCTCTGGTCATTATCTATCTCCATCCCTGCCTGGTTTATCTGATTATCCTCATCACCATCACCTGTTCATCATTATCTCCCCTATATCTGGACTGCCCCTTTCATTGTTACTTTGCGAATTGTTGTTTTGCTCTGCAGACATTACCAAGCGTTATTCCCTGATTCCTGTTATTATCTGGACCTTAGATCTCTGCCTGGACTCTAGACTCTGTGAACCTTTGCTGCCTGCCCTGACCCTTGCCTGTGTCTGATTACGAGTACTGGATTGTCCCTTTATCAGAGCCTGTTTCTGTTTATGTCTGCTTCTCTCTGTTTGATCGCATGTGTGAATAAACTACTGCAAATGGATCCAAACGCCTCTGCCTCTACACTACACTGGCAGAGTAGGCGTAATTTATTGAGGGTTACTGCCTTCCTCTACTCCACACTCTATAGATTATTCTGTCTACCCTACAGCACTTTTCACCAGCCATCACTATGTCAGGCTCTAAATCTGTGCATTTATTTATTATAATGCAGATGGCAATACAGTCATCATATTCTGCATCCTCAAGACTGGCAGGGTTCCCTGCTGATGGCTGCCTATAGAAGGCATCAGCAGCTGCATTATGCCATTCTGGGTAGAATTTCACCTCAAAATAAAATACAGCTAATTGAGTGATCCATCTTTGCTCAACTGCACTGAGCTTGGCCATTTTTAGATGGCACAGAGCAACGTTATCTGTTATAACCACAAACTTGGAACTCAACAGATAACCATGTACTTTTTCAGAGACAGATCAAGCTTCATGCTGCTGTAAATTCTGTCATTCCTGTCTGCTTTACAAAGTCTCCTACTGGCACAAGCTATGACTCTTACACTCAACCTGCGTCTGGTATAAGACAGTACCCAAGCCTTCACTGCTCGCATCAGTCTCCAATGTGAAAGAAATATTGAAATCTGCATACCCTAACACAGAATTAACCCTGCACACAGGAGTACACTTCTCCTTCAGCAGCTCAAACTCTGATTGGCACTATGATGACCACAAAGCATTAAACCCTCTCTTTTTGGTACCAAATTGCTTGATATACAGGTTCACAAGAGGGCCGGCAATTCTAGAAAAACCCTCACTGAACTTTCTGTGGTAACTACATAACCCTAAGATCAAGTGTAATTCCTTAACTGTACTGTGAATTTTCCATTGCTTGACCGCTTCAACTTGCTGGATCAGTACCAATACCTCAAGCTGAGATTTGATGACCTAAGAAAGTTACTTTTCCTGCAAGAAATGTTCTTTGTTCAATTCATTTTAGAGAATCATTCATTTAAATGGTTCATGTCAATGATTTGGTTCAATTAAATGATTCACTATTTCACAAGAGTCCCTACACTATCCCTTTGATGATCAAGTCCCTACTCTGAACCTGCTGGTTCACATTAACCCAATTTTATATATAATTTCAAAAGCTTGTAATAAAGGCTCTATTTGTTCTATCTCTCTACTTTTGTTCTTTAATCGTTCCTCTATGTGGAAGAAAACACCAGATTTTTTTTTCTCTATATCCTTCTATCACGATATACAGACCTGAAAGGCAGGGCACACGCACAAACACAGCTTCAGAAGTCTTGTAATAAAAAAGTTTAAAAACATATAATAAAGGCTCTATTTGCTCCATCTCCCTACATTTCATTTTAGATCATTCCACTAGATAGCAAAAAACCCTAGAATCTTTTTTTCTCTATCACCTTCTATTACAATATACTGTATATAGATCTGAAAGGCAGGTGTATTTTGTGGCTCTGCCCATAGACATCCAATCTTTTTGGGAAGTCCCGCCCTTCCCTTATATTTTGTGGAATATCTCAACCTCTGAATGGACTACACACTTTTTGTAGTCATTTAAAGCTATGAACATCAGCTTTGCAATGATGTATAACATTTCATCATCAATAGTCAGAAACATATTCAAGCAATTATTTGTTTGTATGAATGTCTGAACTGCATTCACACTCATTTTGTAAAAAACAACCTAAGGTAAGAGCTGATATAGAGTTTGTGGCTAATTTGGGCTTACTGAAGCATTGATCGGCATTGCACACTTCAATTTCCATTAGTTCCAGTCATCCAGGAAACATCCAGATCAACATAAAAACATTTTTTTTAATTTCTCAAATTATATTATTTTCTCATTACTCAGAATACTTTGGAAACTATTTAGCATTGAAATGATTAAAGCCACTTTTAACTAAAAAACAAAAGCTTTGGAAGCTATCGTTCAAAGTAAGTTCCTCAATACTGGTGTTGCTCCAATGATTCAGTTCAAAAATTTCTGCACAAGCCCTCAGATCCTGGTGCTAAACATCTATAAACCCCCTTGAGTGTCTCTATTCCATAGTACCTTTGTATCTGACTATGCTCTCTTTGTGTGAACATGCTATAATAGTGTCTGTTTCTAGATAAATGTTGCACTTAACATGTGTACGTGTTTGTGTGCATGCTCAAGCTCACGTGTGTTTTTGTGTGCGTGCATGACTGAAGGATCCTCTGCAAGTTAACGTTACGATTTCAGCTCCCCTGGCTTGTTGATTGACATTCTTGAGAGGGGGTCTGTTCTCTCACACATGGTTTGGGTTAGTGGGGGCAGTGAGGATGAACCCTCCCCCTCGTATTTACAGGTTATATACCGTGTATGTAAACAATACAGAACCGTTATCTGACCCTGGTGTCCCTCCCTGTCCTCAGCCTGATGTTTGTATTGGTTATTAGCATGAATTGGAGAACTCATGAGGTCTAGAGAGGGGTCAGTGCACGCTGAGGGCACATGCTCAATATAAGCAATGAGCTCTCATGATTGATGTAAAACCATTAGTCATCCAATTACCACTCAGGTTTTTATAAAACAGTTATGCAATATTGTTTTGGAGAAAAGGATCTTATCATCATCTGTTTGAAAAACATTGGGCAATGATAGGGCAGCAAAAATCATAATTGAAGATTATTTCCCATGATAATTTAATTGCGATTCATTTTGATTATAATAGAATTTACTTTGAAATACTTTAATGTGTGAGTGGCCCTCTTGATTGGTTACAGTGCTCAAACACAGCAAAATTTAAATATAATTTTTTATTCAATGGGAGCAAAATGATCAACATCAAATGATGTTCCGGTGCCCTGAAATCGACCCTATTCTGCTGAGTTACTGACAAGCGCCATCTCTCATGAGAAATTTTTTCATCAATTAAAATTTGTTTGACTTTTCCTGTGGCACTACTGCCTCAGAGACATGGGTTCTGGTCCCACGGAAACCAGGAAGTAATCTCACTCACATAATCAGTGATGACAGTGATTTAGAGGTTGTATTTTCCCTCTAAGATAATTAGTTTTTTCTATTCTGAAAGTTAGGTTTAGGGTTGGGTTTGTGTTAGGAAGTTTGGTTAATAAAATATGCATGCTGTTGATGTGTCGCATCTTTTACTACTAAAAATAAAACTTTCTTATAACTTACTTTTCTCAAGAAAACTGAAGTTCCATGTGCCCAGACATTCAACGACATTTCCAGCGGCAGCCACAGGGGGCAGCGGTTCAAATTTCAATAAGCAAATACGATTTCAGCTGAAGAACTTTTCAACGGACTGTTGTTGATTATTTGTCAATTTTTAATTTGTTTTAATTGTCCAGCCCTAGGCAGTAATCACTAGCCTTTACTCACATACAACTTTTCCTGTTATAATGCTGATATCAGTCCTACAAAAACACACAGATTCTCACATGTATGGGGAGTGATCCACGGTCCATTCTAACAGCCGTCAATTCCCATAAAATAACAAAAAGAGGGTATGTGGGGCCATGCTGTGTATGATTTAGAGGGGGCAGTCACACAGAAAGACCCTCTGAGGGAAGCAAAACTCTGCCAAGCCATGCTTTAAACTGCTTTATACCCCAGAGCACAGCACTGCCATAGCTCAAGGCCAAGAACAAGTCACTCTAAACATGCAGAATTTCAGATGCTGGGGAAATACATTTCAACAAGGTTCACTATACAACATTTTTGAAAAACAGCCACGATGTCAGGTAAATGATTCCATACCCAACTGCATCAATGAATTTATCCAAACCTGACCAGTCTGTATAAAACTTACTGATGCAATATGTACACCAGTGGGTTTCAAAATTCTAGAAACAAAGAAGTTAATGCCGCAATATATTTAGTGTGTAAAGATGCCACGGCAAATCCACATGGTGTAACTCTCACCATAAAAAGGGTTTGGCATTTGGAAATGATCACTACTCATGCTGAGAGAGAAAAAAATAGAGAAAGAGAAAGAGTCAGAAAGAAATGGGGGAAAAGCAGAGAGACCTTTTAGTGTTTTCATAACCCATGGAGTGTGTTTTCCTTCTGGTCAGATGGATGAGGGTGCACAAATATTTGATAGACTCAGGTACAGGAGTTACTTCCGTGGTTGAAGAATGAATGGACATGAATGTTCATCATATGGCCATTAAAACACAACAGCACCAACCTGAGAGTGTTGTGGCAGATTCCCCACAACAGCCATCGAAGCACAGTCGAGTAAAAGATTTCTCGGATGCGCAAAGTTCTGATTACAAAAATAGACTTTATTATAAAAATAACAAAGCCAAGATGGTTCATGAAGCATCTGAAATTACACTTCAGAATCATGCATTTTTTATACATTTTCTGTTCTACCTTCTCTCTTTGAGTGATGGCCTCTTCATCCAATATAATCATCTTATACATATATAGTAGAATAACATTCATAATGCAGTTATTCATTGTACATTGATTACACATTGTCATTTTTAGATCAATGCATATTGCATACTGCACATTTTAATTCAATTATAAAAAATGGATTAACTGAATGATTAAATAAAAATATTCACATTAATGATGATGATGATGATAATGAAGGGTGGTAGTTATCAAAAGAGGGTGATAGAGGTTAGAATCCTCCTTTCATGGAAAGAATGGGTGTTACATCACAGCATCCCAATGAAAGATCCCCAAGCAGGTCTTTTCAACAGGGTTCATAGATTGAGTTGTTTCTAAATATCTCTTTAAAAGAATTTAGATGATTTCAAACTTTGCAGTTAATAATCCACCACAGAAAATCAATTGTGGTCGACCCAAACCATGCTCCCTTTCAACCCGTATTTCAAATAGTCTGTCTTTTATTTTACCTTTTTGTCTGTGGATTTCGAGGATGAGGACATGTCACATAAATTGTCCATGTTGGCATCTGCCTAATTTGTCTAGGTGACAAAACACTGTTTTGTGCCAAAATCAGCTAAATCAATGGGTGTTAGTTCTGAATGTTTTTACACTTAAACTCTGACCACAAGAGTCAAATTCCAGATAAGCACCACTGTGCGGCACCTCCCATGCTGTGACTGACGTCAGATCCATTTTTGATCTCCGATAAAGGGGATTCGTAATTTATAATGTTGTTTAGGTCTCAGTGCTGTTAGTGTAAGGAGTATTTAGGGAGTATTTAAGTATATTTTTTACTACTCAAATGTTTCCCAAAATTGTGTGTGATGTGCATTTCACGTCTGCATGGTTCAAAGAAGTAAGTGAAAGAAGGCAGTTTGTTGTCATGCACACAGCTACATTTCTTTTAACCATACAAGGCATATGTGACTTTACCCCCTCAAAGGTATAGTTAAAAAAAAAAAATAAATAAAAAATATATATATAAAAATTATATATTTATGGGGCAGTGGTGGCTCAGTGGTTGAGGCTCAGGGTTACTGACCAGAAGGTTGGGGGTTCAAGCCCCAGCACCACCAAGATGCCACTGTTGGGCCCTTGAGCAAGGCACTTAACTCCAGGTTGCTCCGGGGGGATTGTCCCTGTAATAAGTGCACTGTAAGTCGCTTTGGATAAAAGCGTCTGCCAAATGCATAAATGTAAATGTTTAAAGGTCTAAACATTCTGCATAGGGTAAAACAATAGATAAACCATCATCCTATAGGCAAAACACAATAAATCTCACATATATAAAATAATAATAATTCTTGGATCATTTACCCAAGTGTGTATGACTTTCTTTCTTCTGCAGAACACAAATGAAGATTTTTAGATGAATATTTCTGCTCTCTAGGTCCACACAATGCAAGTAAATGTGTGCCAACATTTCGAAGCTCCAAAATGCCACCAGCGGGTCCGTGGGGAAGTGCTATAAGGCTGGATGCATAAGTTGCATCCAGGAATTTACTTTTTTGTTTTCAATGAAAATGAACTGTAATGATAATTTTATTAATAATTTACATTTTTAATTGGTTGAAAAATGGTTTATTAAATTCTGAAGAGTTTCACACATATTGAAAATGAAGTAGGACTTTTGGGCGGCAGTGTAAAATGTCTGCATAATAGAAAGATGTTTGGTAGTAAAATATGAAATGTCTCAACACTACCCATGCAATCACATTTAGGTACATGTATAGGTACAATGGACTATTGTGAGATGTGTTTTGTTTTTCTTTTTTCAAACAATTTCGTAATAAACTTGTAAAATGACAACCTTATGCAATCTATATTGTTTTACTTTGTTGTTCGGAGCAGTGAGGTGTACTGAAATAATTGAAAACTTGCTATACTTTCGTACTACACATGAATATTAACATGACCACTGCATTTTTTTAAAGTAATTAAATAACAGATTGAAAATTAAAACAATCAATGTATTACAAAAGTAAAGCTAGTTTTAAGTGCACTGTATACCACAGAAAAGACATATGTGTTATATACAGGAACCGCAAATGCATTCTAGGGTTACTTATGCAAACTCTTGTAAAATTTAAAAGATATTAAACTAAATGTTAAAAAAAGTCAGTTCACATAGTTAAAGACACCTTATTTAAGGAACACCTGGAGTGTCATATCAAAAGACTGCTTCATGTAAAAATATAGTTAGCCATGCAATTTTCAACCATATATGCATTATACAATAACAAGTGTGTCTGCAAGGTGATACAACTTAAGTACTTCTGCACAAGAAGGTCTCTATAGTGAGGACTATCAATTAATTTACATTCTGGGCAACCGTGATCTACCAAATATTCATGAGATAAGCCAACAGCTTTTGTTTTGAGATGAGAAGCTTGAAGTTTTAAGTATCACAGAGGGTCAAAGGTTCTCTTAATGCAACAAATTAGAGATCCACAAATCCAGATTCTGTTAAGTGAATCCATGTGCACGCCTTTGTGTGGCCTGTGATGACACAATCATTTAATTCAAAGTTTATTGTGGTTATCTGATGTGAAGGCAGACGCCTATATTGCGAGTGGTGATCTGTCAGTCAAATGATGGGGAGCATGAAGGCTTTCATCATTTAAATCAATCAGAGATCAAACAAACTCTTGACTCAATCACCTCCTTCCCTGGGAAAGAGGCCTCCAGAATATTAGCTCATAAACAAGCCTTAAAAAGCCACAGAAAAGCCTGCCTGGAGTCTCCACAAGACCTCAGATTAGTTTTTATTAGTTAGATATCTATTTTCCTGTCAGCTGCTAAGCCTTTAAGTGCATTTAAAAAGGCTGTTTGAGTTTGTCACCATAGTGAGTTACTATCTGGGCCCAGTTTCATCAAAGACCAGCTAATCTTGCCTGGGAATTGACATTCAGTGGGCACTGGCCTGAATTGAGGTTAAAGGTCTTTAGGTCAGTTAAACAATAATCATGTGAAACTTAGACACCATAGTCATAACTAGAGAAGAAGCTACTCCAAGTTCAACTCTGATAAGTAAGAGAAGAGCAAGTTTGCATGCTGTGATACACAGTTTATTCAGGAATGTTTATTCAGGAAATTTTTTGTGGTATATAATTTGCTGTAGTAAACATTGCATGTAATGTAATTTTGAAACTTAAAAAGTTTGAATGAAATAAGCAAAAGAAATTGCAAAATCTTATTGAGTGCAGGTCATTTGTTTTGTTGAGGTCATTCCCTAAACATTAATCTACTTTTATTTAGAAATTGAGCAGTGAAAAGAAAGAGAAAAAAATAATTATGACCAAAATGATGTTGGCCACAGCTACATGCAGTGTTAGAAAGTTAGAGCCAGGTTAGAAGACAATGTGCTGGAGGATTTATGACTGACGTGAAGCCCTTCTTTACAAACAGGAGAGACGTAAAACAAAGTGATTAATGTTTTGCAGGAAAACTGCAGACTAGTGCAAATTTCTTTATCTGATTTGATAATCATAAATATTAGATATATGTTAGCATGTGGCGTAGCTAGAAACAAGACATTGGGTGTACAAAGAGAAAACTTGTGTGCAAGAACTAAAGCACAATTAAGTGAAATATTGTTAAGTTAAATTAAGTTAAAATGACAATTTACAACCATTGCATCAATTTCTTTTTGTATATATACCACAGTTAGTTCTGGTCCTCGAATGATTGGACAAGAGATGTTCCATGAGCACTGATGGTGTGACAGCATCAGAACTCAGACGCTTCACTGTGCATATCACTCCGCTTGTGTTCGTGCTGTTCTAAACTAAAGTGTATCTATTAGGAGTTATTGTCTGTATTTTTGAAATTACATATGTTAGCCAGCAGGTGGTGGCAAAAGATATTTTTTGTGTGTAATATGAGCCAGTTTGTGACGTAATGTGAATTCGTTAGACACTGTTTACATAGAACTGCTCCGTGATCACTGTATTACTAATACATTACCAAAGCTAGGAAATAGCTTTAAACGGCTTTAAACAGACAACTTCAGGATTAAGGCTCATGCTGAGAGACACAACAGACTGATTTATTACAGAAATCAAGTGCTTACCTTTTATCTGAGTTTCTACATTGGATACATACTGTTTAAAATGGCAGAGGACATCGCTGTTTCTATAGTGAATGACTATTGCAGACCGGCTACCGCTAAATAGAGAGGAATACCCTGCTTGGGCGTCTATTTTCCACTGAAAAAGCTGACAGCATCTCTGACTGGGTGTGGCAACAGGTGATTGCACATGCTCCATCTCTCTCTCTCTCTCTCTCTCTCTCTCTCTCTCTCTCTCTCACACACACACACACACACACACACACACACACACACACACATCCAGCCGGCTATCCTTGTTTATCCAATAACTTCTTAGAAACAGCACAAGCTGTGATAATATTTCTGAAGTTAACTTTTTTAATTACTAACAGAGGCTTGGACGTATCATTTGGTTTGAACCAGCAATGGCAGATTCTGATTTGTTGCGTAATAAAGTAGTTCCATGCACAAATGCGTTTTTATGACCGTACTCAGTTTTTCCAAATTTTTTACAATTTACTTTTTCAATGAACTGTTGTATATAAGCAATATCACACTCGCAATCGTGCAATATGGCCCTACATCAGCACTGCTGTAATTACCTACGGCACTCTGCGGCCGAATCACAGCAGTGCTGATATAGGCTCATATCGCACTCTTGCTCATGTGATATATATATATAAGCTCTGTGTAGTTTCAACAACAAAACAACAACAAAAAAACTAAAACAAAAGTAGAGTAAAGAGTAAGTTGACTTGTTAATATATACAATTATGAGGCTTAATAATGTCAACAACAAAAAAAAGTTTTGGAATGATATATCATTAATATCAAGAATATGGTAAAGACACAAATATAAATTATGATACAGAAAAAAAATATTAAAAAAATAAACCAGGTTTTAGTTAAATTAATTGGTTCAAAAACTTTGGAAAAAATGTGTGGAAAATAAATAAATCAGTAATGCATTGTGTTGAACTTAAGAATACACAGCTGTAAGAAGATTCAAATTTTTTTTGAATATTCTTTGTGTAACCCTTTCTTAACCATATGGTACATTTGATGAATCTAAAGATATACGAATAAAAAAGAACCTGGGCTCTCAGCAGTTGAATGGTGAGCTGGCTGGAATAAATTGATCTACTTACCAATAAGTTGTAAAGATGGTAATGTCCCTTTGCTAATAAATTAAATTAGAGATATATTTATATAAACAAATATGTATTCAACAGCTATTATTTTCAGCATGGTGCCTCCACTAGAGAAACTTTATGATTAGTTTTAAAATCAAATAAAGATAGTTCTCTAGAAATATATGAAAAATTACAATTTGAAATAGATAAAACAGACAATGATTAAGGAAAAGAAATAAAAATATTTATTTTACCTAGATATGAGAAGAGAAATAATTTTAGAATAGAGTAAGACGATTGATGTGAAGAGTGTGACCATGGGCAGGTGTCCCTGTGCTGAGGAGTCAGCTGCAACAGTTCCTATATTCAACCATTGTTTTTATAAGTTTGTTTAGTTCACTTTTATGTCACAATGTCATCTAATGTATACAGTGTAGAAAAGAAAGAACTCATGTAATAGAAGACAATTAAAAATGACCAACTTTACCTCTGTATCTTAATTTAATTGAGACATTCATCAGAGTATGAAATACCATAATTTCATACTCTGAACTCATAAATTTCAATGACATATTTACCACTGAACTAGAAATTTCCCCATTTTTTATTTCAGAAATCTGGTCACCTTATCCAACAGATAGACACAATTGTAACCCTAGTCCTCACTATGCCATGTCTGCTGATTGCAGGCTGATTGTTAGGAAACTCCCGGCCAATTAGCACCCTGGCTTTCAAGAGCACACATAAACTCACACACAGTATCTAACCATTAGAAATCCTTCCGCTTATTAAACCTCAGCTGACTCCACCCTGCAGTTTATTGGTTTTAGTCCAAGTGCATTAAACTTGGTTTATTGGGAAGACTTGTGTTTGAAGGATGACCTGACTGAGATTCTCTTTGGCCTGTTGCTCTCTGGGGAGCTGCTGGACCACCATTTACGCCCTGGAAGTTGTTTTCACTCCCCTGAACAGCAGTTGTGAAAAAACAGGAGCCTTACATTTCCGAAAGGGCTTGTTAGAGTGTGCGTTTATGTATGTATGTTTGTTTGTGTTTACATGCATGTCTGCTGGCACATAGGTCCACATTCTCATTTGACCTTATTTGTCTACAGTGTGGATTTTTGACACTTCCTCAAAATGTGGCATTTTCTGTAAAAAGTAAACTAAATGTAAGAGTACAAGAAGAACCAGGATGTGGAAGTTAGCAGAATAGACTAGTTGAAAAGGAGAAAAGTAGGGTGAAGTACAATTGATTAGTGCAGAGAAACATTATAGTAGAATAGAGTGGAGTAGAATAGAGTAAGGGGAATGTAGTGTATAGTAGAGTAGTGTTAAATAGAGTATAGTATAATAGAATAGGGCGGGGGGAAATTCAAGAAGAGTAAAGTATGGAAAAAGTAGAGTGTAATAGAGCACAGTAGAATAAATGAAGGCAAAAGTAGAGAATGGCAAAATAGAGTTAAATGGAGGACAGTACAGTAGAGTTGAGAAGAATAGAATAGGAGAAAGGTAGTGAAATAGAGTAGAGTGTAATATATTAAAACTGAGGAACGTAGAGTTGGGTAGAATAAAGTACCTTGGAATAGAGTAGGGCAGGGTTGCTCATCATTATGTTGATCGACCAAAAGACAACCACTGGTCGATCTCGTTAGCAGGTCAAATGGTAAAGGGATACGAGATAGAAACGACTCAACAGAATTCTTAAAAATCACTTTTTATTTCTTAATTTTGTCTCCCACATCTCCCGGTGGATTTCCAAAATGTAGGATGGCAGGAGAAGTTTCATTTATATTTATGAGGAAAGCTCTTCCTGACTGTTCAAATGATGAGGAGACTACAGCTTTTCTAAATTTTATCAAAAGACAACGGCATTACCTTTATTATTGGTGGATTAGCTTGTAAGATTCCTGCAGCTCTTGCTTGAACATTGCACTTCGGCCATACTGGATGTAGAAAGAGTGGGGATGGAGGGAAGAACCTGAGAGGGAGAAACCGGGCGGGCCTCAGACGTGTGGGAATCCTCCAAAATGGCATCAGAACGCTGATGTCTCTTCATTAGTTGAGCAAGCAGCATTATGTCAACTGCATACAGTGCTCCATTCAAACAAGCCAAAACACCTGTGTCCCAATCAATGGTTGGTCAGGATTAGCATGAATTACACTGTAATGTGTGAGATGAGCAGGGTTAGCCTCCCGTTATCCTGCAGAGAGAAAGAACACACACATACTTACACACAGGACAGACACTTTGGCCTTCACCCGAATAGAAGATGGAGCCAGGGTTGATTAGTGCTTAAAGACGTCAGTGTTTGGTGTCTTGGCCGAGAATCTGGAGTTTTTGTGCCCAATTAGTCAGAAAAGCTAGTCGTGTTTGTATTCTGAGTGTTTCAAGATGTTGGACAGTCATTAACCTCCCTTTGTGATATTCAACACTATTAGTGCTCAGCAAACACAGATAATATGTAATAGGCTCAGCAGAAGCACTCTGGTAATGACACCACCACAAAGATGACATGTTGTGTGTACACTTGCCAGATTCCCAATGATTTTACTGCAAAACATACAGAGTTTAAACAATAACATGCACACAGTTTAATATCAATAAGCTCAAAGACAGGCTTGAAACCATGTATAAACCAAAACCCAATACCTCTGGCTAAAGCACAAACTATTTGAGTCATTAGCAAGGTCAGAAATCGCAAAGTGAATGGACATTAGTGAAATAGGATGGACCTCTGTGCCTTTTCTAAAATTTCATATTTGCTCATTTGCACAGATCAATGTATGTATGCACTGCACAATACCTATTGCCTGTTGCACTGTTTCCCAGCCCTGTTCCTTGAGCCCCCCTGCACATTCAACTTGACCACTTAGGAAGTTGGCATGTTACTTTCGAATGTTCCAGTACCATTCGTTAGAGTAAAAGCAGTGTAAGAGAGCAAAAATTAAGTTTTTACAAAGTCATAATCAGCCATTGTGATTTGTGTGAAAGTGAATAAACTGCACAGGTTTTGTAGCACCTCTAGTGTTAATTTCACCAGGAAACTGTGGTGAAACGTAGAATGCAGCATACAAATCTCAGTTTACAAAAACATAACTAAATTAACGTTCATTTCATGAGACTAAGATGTATATTTTGGCAGCTTTTGTTGGGTAGACCAGTACCACTCTGGCCCTTATGTGGCCGTGTCCCTGCTCTAAACAGGCTGAAAAGAGAGGCTGGAGACAGTGGGCTGCTATGGACCTGTGGAGGAATGGTGTTTTTGTAATAAGATATATGTGTAAGGCTTCAGTAGGGTGCTCCCCAGTGTCCTAGGCCAGAAGACTTCTCCAGGCCAGAACAGAAGCAAATGGTGGGGAAAACTGCTACAGGACAATTTCCACTGAGACACTTTCCTGCATGATTTCTCCACCATACATCTGTGAGACCTGTGTTTATTTATTTGTATTACATTTTAACATGCAGCGCAGTCTACATAAGCATATGACTCAAGAAGATAAATTAAGATTCAGACTTTTAGAATATCTGGTAGATTGGTAAATAAACTCAGTACCGTGGTTTTCATGTGACTATTTGGGGGACACACTGTCTCTCTACCAATCTCCCATGGCAGTAGTTGAGTTGAAAGAGAAAACATCTCGGGTTACGTATGTAACCCTTGTTCCCTGAAAAAAGCGCTGAAGAGCACTTTGGGAACATGTCTCAGTTGTGACCAGCTGTGAATATGTATGCAACACGTCAATGAACATTAACTGGAATTTATAGCCTCTGCTGATGTAATCATTGGACGCACCTGGCGCAGTGGCTATAAATAGATGCGTCAGTGGTACATCATCAGATATTTCGTCTGAAGAGCAGTCCTGGGGCATCCCAGTGCGGCAGAAAAGGGCAGCATCTCGTTCTGCTTTTTTCAGGGAACAAGGGTTACATACGTAACCCGAGACGTTCCCTTTACAAAAAGCTACAGTAGGATGCTGCGCTGATGAGCGCTTTGGGAACGAGAATACCCATGCCGCCGCACTGTAGTTGTCCGGACCCCCTACGGTTGTGTAGTGTGCAAGAGCGTGAGAGGCCTCAGACATGAGCTTGAGATGTTGACTCAAGGACATTAGAGCCAGGAGTGGCAAGAACATCCAAACTTATAAGAATCTAATGAATGTGTGCAGAGAGGACCTACCTGCCGCATCACAAACTAGTTGCAGGGGGAGACCTCTAGCCAAGGCTTTAGAGGAGGGGAGCCCTCTGGTAGAGTGCGCCCTAAAACCTACTGGCGAAGCTTAACCGCGTGCCTCGTAGGCCCGGGCAGTAACGTCCCTCACCCAAATTGACATAGTCTGCCAGGAGGTGACCGCCACCCGGTCACAGCTTCCAAGGGGAGAATTGCTGCCCTGACTTTACACCACTGGCAAAAGCGGTGGACATAAGTCTGAAGGGTACAGACTGGACAAAGCCTGAGAAGTCTTAGCTGCTCCGGCGTTACAAACGGCAGGGAGCAGAAGACATAGAGAGTAACCGGCCAAGGGTTATGAAAGGCACCTTGGGCAGGTAGTCAGGGTGAGGGTGCAAAGAATGCTTTTGGTCACACCTGGGGCAAACTCTAAACAGGCCGGCAAAAAGAGACAGAGCCTGTAGGTACACATAAGAAAAACCATCTTGAGAGTCAGAAGTCTACCAAATGCTAACTCTAGAGGTTTAAAAGGGGGGTCTTAATCAGACCCTCAAGGACTACTTGCTCAGTCCTATGAAGAGGTCCTAGTCTTAGCAGGAGGCTGCAGTCACATGGCTCACGAATGAAGCACGCGAGTAGAGGACGCCTCTTAGAGGGCACCCCGCCCACCAAGGCGTGGCAAACCGAAGTGGAGGCCACATAGAACCTGGCAGTGGTGAGGCAAGTGCCCGCTGACAGTTCTTCCAACAGAAAATCCAGAACTGAAGCAAACTGGCAGTTAGCTGGTTCTGTAATATGAACTTAGTAGAGGGAAATGCATACAGGTGCATTTGTGCCATGTATGCGCCACCATGATCAGCCCCCCGGGGGACTGGGTGACTCGGGGAGAAGTAGAGGAGACATTGTGCTATTAACAGAGGCGAAGAGGTCCTCTTCTGCCCTGTAAAATCTACCAAGTGGAGGGAGCCCTAGCACTTAAAATGGTCTCGATAATCTCAGGAGAAAGCTCTGTGTACCTCAGTTGGTACCCAACAGGGGCCAAGCATGAAAGGTTTCACAATTCGGGCCGGGGATGAATATTTTCCCCTGAGCCTGAGAAAGAAGGTCCTCCCTGTTCGGAATCGCCCAAGGCGAACCGTCGAGGAGAGATATTAACTCCGAGAACCATACCCTGTTCGGCCAGCGCGGCACTATCAGTAAGAGGCAAGACCCTTGCTGGCGAACATTGGCCAAGACTCCCAGGAGCAGAGAAACCGGGGAAAGAACGCATACAGACGCATTCTGGGTCATGTATGTGTCATAAGTCCAGACCCAAAGGGGCTGGGTGACTCAGGGAGAAGTAGAGGAGACATTGTGCTGTTCATAGAGGCGAAGAGGTCCTCTTCAGGAGCCCGAGCATTTAAAATGGTCTCGATAACCTCAGGAGAAAGCCCTGTGTCCCTCAGTTGGTACCCTTAGGGGCCAAGCATGATCTGGACAGAAAAACTGCTCCCACATATGGGCATCCAGGGATATAAGCTTCCCTGAGTAACAAGAGCTACCCTGGACCCGAAGGAGAATCCGACGCATCAGAAATACAGCTGACAAGGACGTGGATCTCCCTGATGTTTTATGTAAGAGGCTACCACTGTATTGTCTACCCGCACCAAGACATTGCAGCCTCAGGAGGAAGTATTTCAGGGGCAGAAATACAGCCACCAACTCGAGACAGTGAATGTGACAACCGAGCTGACAACCCTCCTATCCCCTTAAGCTGGATGACCACTTAAGGCCACTACCCAGCCCGTCAGGGAGGTGTCTGTCGTTAGCAGACTGTGACAACAAGACGCACCTAGAGTGGGACCCATGGTAGAAAACCGGGGTCTGAACCACATAGAAAGGGAACGAAGCCCGAGGCGTGTAACCCTTATTGGCCTAGGGGGTTTGGCCCTTGGAAGAAATCCCCTGGCTTTGAGCCACAACAAAAACGTTCTCATGTGCAGACGGTCCAGAGGGATTACCGAGGACACAGTCGCCCTGAGACCATGTAGAACCTTGACCTAGCATGACTTTGCTCAGGGTATACTGAATGGACAAGATTCTAGCGGGAGACAATTGTGCCTGCATAGTGATCGAACTCCATACCCAATGGACAGTGTTCTGAGTGGGAGAGAGGACGCTTTTCATGGTGTTGAGCCTCAACCTAAGAGTGGTGGAGCCTCAACCTAAGAGTGGTGGTGGTGTAGTGGTCTAATGCACATAACTGGTAAACTGGTAATCAGAAAGTCGCTGGTTCGATCCCCACAGCCACCACCATTGTGTCCTTGAGCAAGGCACTTAACTCCAGGTTGCTCCGGGGGGATTGTCCCTGTAATAAGTGCACTGTAATTCGCTTTGGATAAAAGCGTCTGCCAAATGCATAAATGTAAATGTAAATGTAACCCCAGAGAAACTAGATGAGCTAAGATGGTATCCCTGTGCTAAATTGCCAGTTACTGGAACTGCGCTAAGATCAGCCAGTCTTCTATGTAATTCAGAATGCAGATGCCCTGGAGTCACAAATGAGCCGGCGTTGCATCATGCATTTGTGAATGTGCGGGTTAAGAGGGCTAAGCCGAATTGAAGAACCCGATACTGGAAGGCTTCGCCCCCGAAAGTGAACATCAGGAGCTGCCTGTGTTGCGGCAGAACTTCTCAGTGAAGAAGTGCTTCATAAGACCAATTGTGACCAGCCAAGTGTGAAGTTGGGCTTGTGACACAATCGTCTTGATAGGCAGCATCTTGGACTTGAACACCCGGACTGGGTAGTTCAGGATTTAAGATCTAATGCCAGACGCAACCCCTCATCCTCCACGGAACCAGGAAGTATATGGTGTAATAACCTGACTCTCTCTCTGGAAGGGGAACACGTTCTATGGCCACTTTTAACCAGGAGATTTGCAGTTTTTTTTTTTTTTTAGTCGACATGACTGATCCGGTTTCACAGAGGTGGCGACCACACCGTTGAAACGCGGGAAAAGGCGAGAGAATTAAATTCTGTAGCCACTTTCTACTGTTCTTAGAGCTCACATAGAAATACCGGGCAGAAGTTTCCATGCTGCCAGGTTTTCTAGGATGGATACTAATTTCAGAACTTCCTGTTGAGGGGATGTCAAGTGTTCCGAGTCCTGGAATAAGGCAGGAAACAGGTACACCCAACTTTTAATTAGAAGCCTATGCTTCCCGAAACACCAGAGGCGGCGGGAAAGGAGAGGATTCGTGAGGGTACCGGGAGGGGCGTAGTGAATAGAACACTCGCCTCATCCCGAAGGGAGCTACCCCCACCGGGTTGAGTGCAAGACCCTCAGGGTTTTTTCCACTTTGAAATAACCGCCCTGAGGTCTTGCTTTGGAGGCTGTCGGGGGCGATGAGCCTGTCCCCAGTTCTTACAAGGGGGAGCACGACTCGCTACGCTCTGTTTTTGAGCCTCTCCTCTAACTAAAAAGTAAGGTCACACAAAAATGTATATTTAAATCCATACTGACACAGATGCATATTGCTACTGGCTGCCGGGTGAAGACTATCTTGTGACAGGCTAGCGTTTGTGAACACTCATGCACGCACTTGGCTGCAGTACTGGTGGTGTCAAGGGACATGATTTTAGCTGTGCACAGCTGTGCTAAGTTTGAGGGGTCTAGGACTCAGGGATGGAGATGTCAGCTGCAATAAAATGAATCATGGAATTTGGGGAGGAAAATACAGTAAATCTAGGCGAGTCTACCCCAATTACCTTACTATACATAGCAGTTGATCCAACTTGGGTATATTAAAATGTTTAATTGAGTTGGAAATGTTGACACACAGAGTCACACACGTATCTTATTTGAATGTTATTATTTATATATGTGAATACTGTATTCATGAGAGGCTAAAATGGGTATACAGTGGCCCCAAAAATAGTTGGACACTGAAGCCACACTTAAACATGAACATCATTGCTTTAGAAAACAAAACATAAAGACCAAGTTGCATCTGTAAAAGGATGATGCTAGACATTTTATAAGAAATAACTTTCAAGTTCATGTAGGAAGCTCACACACGTGTCCTAGCAGAGTAACCACCAGTGTTCCATTAAAGGATTATTTTACCCAAAAATGAAAATTCTCTCATTATTCACTTACCTTTATACCATTCCAGATGTGCATGACTATTCTTTCTTCAGCAGAACATAAATTCAGATTTTTTGAAAAATGTTGAAGTGGTGCTTCAACATTCGATTTAAATTAATTAATACCATGGTCTGTTCAAATACTCGATGCTGATTGAATGGAATGCATGCGTTAAAACCATTTAATGCACAGGTAGTTCCAGTCAGTTTTATCACCGTTCTATATTAATGTGCCTACTCTGCTGTCCTCCGTAATGAGACACTGCGAGAGTTTTATCCTCTGTTCAAACGACCTCTGGATGTGAATATAGTCTCAGAGCTGGGATTAACTGTCACATAAAAAAATGACACCATCAAGTCATACAGTGCCATCTTTAAATCAACTGTGAAATGCTACAGGATACCCTGTGTGGCATGTCGGGGGGCTCCCTGGTCTGAGAGAACGGGGAGGAATGTAGCAGGGCAGATGGCGGGTCGTGATTCAGGACTAATTAGCCCTCGATAGGGATGAGGGATAATGGCCAACCGAAGACAGCGGTGCGACAGAGAGAGAGAGATTAATGGGCAGCTGTCCGACACCTGTGTGTGTGTTTGTCTTTCTCGCCGGTTCTCGCCTCCTCCTTTCCATTAATCCCTTTACACACCGAAAAGACAACAGTGTTCATCAGCCCCATTTTACTCATTAAAAAGCGCTTGAATGGTTTGACATTAAGCCGTTTTGCACAGAGGGAGAGAGAAGGTAAACAGGACCCATCAAATGTGTCTGTCGCTGTCCGGAATGATGAGGCAAGACTATTTGAATTGTGATAATTTATCTAAAATTGCTGCCCTGCTCAACATGTGCAGAGGGCGCCTTGTTACACATCACTGACTGAAAGCTGTGAATGGATTTTTCATAACACAAAGTCTTTTGCTCTTTTGTAATAGTGTAAGTACAAATTACTAGTTCATTCTTAATTCAGTCAATCGCTCAGCCTTAATGTTGGATACCATATGGATGCTTCAGAGGTCAAAGTCTTCAGGATCAGAGCATTTTGGGTGGTTCTTCACCTCCATGTTGTGCATTAAAATAATTTATCACCCACCTAGGCATGGATTATCCCTTACTTAAATTATGCGTTGCATGTAGAGAAGCCAAAAGACAATGTCCATACATGTGCACGTGGTGTTGCACAAGGTTAAAGGAATAGTCCACCCAAAAATGAGAATTCTATCATTATTTATTCACCCTTATGTTGTTCCAAACCCGTAAGACATTCTAATACACAAGGGAGAGCATGAGTGAAGCTCATTCCCAGACACATGCAATGTTCGTGCAAAAACATTAGCATTTGTTTTCAGCACTAAACAACGCAAGATCTTGTGTTTAGATGTTTACCAAGAGCAATCATATTTAACATTTTTGTTTAAAGGATAAAATTCATACAAATTGTGTAAATCATGACAGTTCCGTCACGACAACTTGGAGATTTTATATGTTAAAATTGGTATGACATATTGATTGGAGTTTGGTCTTTGTGGACTAGATCAGTTTACTGCTAAACACCCAGACATACTGAGTTAGCATGTGGACATGCTGCTACACAATTATAAAAACACAAGACATGCTGCATAGAGCATATATGACAAGCATTTAACCCTGCTGCACAAACAGACATTACAAACAGTCCTCATGTAGCAGATCTAGAAAAAGTAGAACTGGGGTTGATGTGGGTTTCAGAGAAAAACAAAAACTGGCTGCACACTGCAGTGAAAAAAATCATAAATGCTGAAGTGAATAATTTAAACGTTAGACAAAGGAGAGATGCAGTTGATTGGCTACACGATTACATGTCAAAAGAAAAATCAGCATACACAATGTTAGCCAATAGGCCTTTTTCACAATTACGTCACACAACTTCCGGTCTGACTCGAAGCAGGGTATCTCTACTTCCGGTGTGCTTTCGCCTTGGAGACTTCTCCAGAAAATGCACAGATGCTCATCAACTTTACGAAATTGCGAAAGGTAAGGTTAAGAATAATATATTCAAATAAACGCCGGGCCTCTGATAGTGGCCGGGTGCGTTATCAACGCGGACAAATAAAGGCCGGTCTCATATTAAGGCCGGGGGGAAATTAGTGTGGATAATCTCCTAAATGTCTTTCATTGAAGAGATGATACAGCTGTCCACTTCATGCGTGTTCTGTAATCTGATAGCTAAATAATTTATATCCGTTTTGCGAAAACGCATTTGTGAGCAGATTTAAGTAGAATTGTTTTGATAAATCAGATAGCTTTCCGATCTGAGAAAACACATGAAGTGGCCAGGTGTAAACATCCCCTAATATGCATTCAAGTTCATCGTAACGTACAGCCAATAGATGGTAGTAGACAATAGATGTAACACAGATATAATTTAGTGCTGCTATAGTGTAACGGTCTTTTCAACAACTTTATTGAAAACGAAATTGTCTTGAGGAGCATGGAACCCAGACGGAAATTTGAATTAGATTTTTTTTAAATAAAGGCCTGCCTCTAATAAAAGCCTGCTTCAAATAAAAGCCTGTTACCTTCTGCAGTTTAGGTAAATAAAGGCCCCGGCTTTTATTTGAGGAATTACGGTAAATGTATAATCACTGACATCTTCCACTGTTGTTTATAATAGCTTTTTAGATAAAAGCTAAATGCTAAACCATTTCCATTTGCTGATGTGATTCATCATGTCGCTCTTTACTTTCTTCTTGTGTCCATCTTTCGCAGCAGCAGCCCACCCAACAAGCATGGCACAGTCATCAAGACGATGTTATTGTAGTGTTCCTTGTTGTTCCAATAACAAACAGAAAAGTCCGTATTTGAGTTTTCTTGGATGAACATTCATTACTGCAAGTAGCTGGGCTGGAAATAAAAAATGATCTATCTCTGTATATCTATATCTATCCTGTGTTTCTTTATAGCTATTAATGAGTGAATTAATGAATTAATGCTGTCGCATTCTATAAAAACTTTTGTAAATAGCTTGTCCTTAGTAGAATGCATTTGTACATCATTTACATTTAACTTGCATCTTTTTGTATTTACACATTTGGCAATGAATATATTTAAGGGAAAGGAAATACACAAATTAAAGCTTCCATTGTGGAACAAAGCAGAAACAAGGTTTGTAGCAATTTCTTGCAAACATACATTTAATAATTCAGTTAAGCATTGTACATGGAGCATAAGAAACAATGAGCAAAAAAAGCTGTACATACAGATATAAAAAGCATACTGTGTGTATATTCTGTATATATACACACACACATCTAAATTCAATTCTCATCAGTTTACAAATTTGGTCCATTTTGCATTGAAAGAAAAAAATGTATTTACAAGACTCCCCGCGAACATGGCATATTTCACGGAATCTGCTGGCTGTAAGTCGGGGTTTGCGTACCTGGGTCCACAGCTGGCATTCTGATTGCTGTCGGGTTTCTGCTTCAGTAGCAGCACAAATCTCGTGTGATACCTTTATGCTGTCCAAGTGGCAATGTTGCTTGTAGTTGGGCTCAAAATCTAGTGGAAACTTAAAGTTGTAACCGTCAACAGGCAACTGAGGAAATTCCGGGGCACCTGGATGCTTAATAATGTCTCTGCTTATTTCAGGAGGGCACTGATAAGAAAGCACAGATCCAAATGGCACAGGGCCAAATTTAGAGTCCACCAAAGTAAGGTTCTCAAGCCCGTGCAGCAATTTGCATATCCCCGGTTGTGGACGTATGTCTTTTAGTTTCTCTCCGCTGGCCATGACGTGACGATCTGGAAGAGGACCTGACAAAGTGAGATATGTCAAGTTTAATTTAGATTTAATTCTGTCACATGGCCTTTCAAACTATAACACAGTCACACTAATCACCTCCCTGTACATGTTTGTAATGCAAAATGTCCAAAATAACTCCTTTAATAACTCCTTTAATAGTGTTATGTTAAGCTGCCCCAAACTTTAATACTAAAATTGTATCATAAATTGTCAAACATAATTTCACAGAAGGCCTGTATATGTTAGAAATGCATTACAATGTTTGAATAGCTAGGGGCTCATTCACTCACCAGCATATGCTCTGTACAGTGTGCATTTCACACCAGTCCTGACCCTATTTTTTGTCCTTGCCACTGGTTTACACACCGCCATATCATTTGTAGCCTCTGGTGCAATTCCCTGTAATATAGTAATGAATCATAAACGATTAATTTACAAACAAGTCGATACAAACTGTTAGTCCAACATCACTAAGTATAACTAATATTAATATCTGACCTGTGTCCTTGGCCGGTGCCAGGTCTGCAGTGAGCTGGTGCACGACAGAGGCAATGGCACTGTCTTGAAGCCCATAGTACTGTAGTGAGCAGTTTGAAACAGAAGTGCCACCATGTGATTGCACAGGGCTTTCCTAGCTGAGCAAGAACATGACATGTGCTTCAGGTCCACAGGAACCTTTGCAGAATCAAGTGTAACCTGTTAACAGGGACATAAGTATTATTGCTGAACATTATATTATTTATTTTTTATTTTATCACACATAATCTGTCAGTCTTTTGTCCTCAAACAACCAAATACTGTTTTAAAAATATTTACAAAGACTTTAGCTAGCTACACAAAGTAATTTACATCAGACTGAGAAACACATGTAACTACAGTGGGATATTACCAAGTCTGCAACCGCAGCAAAACTAACAAAAAGAAAACTTAACCCCCTAATCATAACGTTAGATAACTATTCGTCTGATAAACCTGAAGGTAATGAGCCTCCTCGTTTTTCTTCATTGACCTGTGACATCGTCCTCTCACTGACACCTCACCCTCAACTGCAATCGAGACTGTTCCAGTACAGTATTTTGGGGAAACATTTCATTAACGTTACTGACTTTTATCTTACAAACCAGACTCAATAGCTAACAGCAGTAATATAGAAAAGTGGTTGCAAAAATAATTTACAGTCTGTACTATATGAACCTAATCAAGATTAGAGCCTAAAGACGTTATATTTGCAAAACAGAAACGTCACGTAACGTTAACTAGCTACTGCTATCCTAGCATGTTCATAACGGCTAGAAAAGACAAAAACACGTACCTCCATAATCAAACAGGTACTGTTCAATAAAGAATTTGTAGCCTTTATCAAGTTTTGAACGTGTTGTCAGTGAAAACTTGTCTGCAAGTCGTTGTATATCATCAAACCGTATTTGTGGCAGATGTAGTAGCGACTGTGTAAACTCCATTCTCCGGAAGTAGAGATACCCTGCTTCGAGTCAGAACGGAAGTTGTGTGATGTCATGTGAAAAAGGCCTATTGAACAAGGTCAAATAACCTATCAGCCATAGAGTTGAATGGCTGAACTTTGGTCATTTTTGAACACGTCATTTAAAATACACTTACAAAACCGCTGCTACAGAAAAGATTTGGGACAGGATGGGTGTATAGGGAGATTAATTCAACATCAGACTGACATTATAATAACTAACAAATGGTTGCCATAGAGTTACCTTGTGAGAAACATTTGGCAACATGTTTCATGACCAGAGAATACTTAGAGCAGCTTATTAAAATGACCCATGGGTCACGACACGACTCAGACACGGATGGACAGTTGAACCCAGTAGCAGGAGCTTTATTGAAGATGGTAATTCAACAGTAGCTGGATGATTTGGTAATTTAGTTTATAATAACAGAGTTTGCATTTCCAGGGAGACTGCAGAAGGAGCACCACTCAAGGAAGTCGTAGGAGGAAGAAGAGCCCTAGGAGAATTTTGGAAAATGAATTTGAGAATTCTGATGAAGGTTCACATATAGAACAGAGTGTGGAATGAGAGGAGGAGACTGTTTTGGATGTGACACCATGTTTCTTTGCTCTCAAACCTGTTACCTTAACCATAAATAGGGTCAGCAATATCCCAGCGACCTGTCAAGTGTCTAATTTCATTAATTCCCTAGCGCTCTCTCTCTCTCTCTCTCTCTCTCTCTCTCTCTCTCTCTCTCTCTCTCTCACTTGCTCAGACTCTTCATCAAATCTTGACCAGACCACAGGAAATTCTTCACCTACCAGCTGATCAGCCAGTAGAGTGAGGGAGGTTTATAAGGCACTGGCATAAGAAATATCTGTCCTCAAAGGGTCTGAAAATTAAAGGTAATGGAGTGAGAAAAAGCATGTTGGATGTGGAAAATCCTGTTTTAAAGAACTCTGCATATTGTTTGTTGTTCTTGGCATCTTGTAGTGAAAACTATGCAGCAGAAGCTGCAGATGAAGTGAGATTTTATAAAAATTTATTTTGGAATCCCTTCTTGTTACCTGCTGCATATATTAACACCACCAAAATAACTTCATGTGGGTGAATGTACTTAATAAACCTATAATCCACTATAATGTTATACTGTGTCTGAATGTTTAAATATAATTCTATTTTTATTTACTCTCTCTCTGACACTACACTTAAATCTCTTGTATTGAAAACATACCACCTCCACCAGTTACCAGCATATTTTAATATGATCATTCAAGTGTTTTATCTACTATTAATGTTTGTATTGTGCTACACTTATCAATTTATGAGGTGAAATTCGTGATGTGGTTGATTAGAGTTCAGTGGAAGTCTTCCTTATATTATATTATATTACATTTTACAGCCTCAGTTGATAATGCAAGTTAAACCATAATATACAAAAGTACGTCTATGCAATGCACACAATACCACTGTAAACTAAAAACAAATAAAATGCAGAAAAATAATAATAATAATACATTTGATTAATAATTTATTTAGCAGTAAAGTTATAACGATAGATTGTTACCCAATAAACAAATTAATATGTATATTACTGTTATATGAAACCAGTACATTTTAAACAACTTGAGATGATAATACATTGTAAACAGACAGACTATCTAATAAAAAGAAAATAAGCTTATGCATTTCATGCAACTGGAGCAACCTGGAAACTACAGAAATGTTATAACATACTCAGAAGTCATAAATTAGTAAACATGTTACATTAACTTCACTGGACAATGTAGATACACCGTGATCGTTTAACACGGGAGTATTGTTCTGTTCATAGGAGCATGACAAGCAATATAAGCTTCAACAACTCTACCAGACAACATATCCTAGCACTGTAGCAAGTAAAGAACTTTGCCAAATATTCATCCAGACTGCAGCAATGCTGTCCGGAACTGTGTGATAGTGACTGACTGAACTGAACAGCATAGTTTCCCCAGCCAGAATATGTGACAGCCGGTACTTCTTTTCTGTGCTTTCTGACATAAGGATCATAATGACGTAAGGAGGAACGATATAAGCATGTGATTTTGCACCAAATCCGACCCGACAGCTCTAAATGCAAATCATTTTTGTAGGCTTACCGTAGTGAACCGTGGTAAGGTAAGTTCGTTGTTTTGAACACTGTTCAATCAATAATAGCTTTTTGTTCATATTTAACCCCCAAAAAATCTGCCATATTAAAGCTTTAAGATTAACTCATATTTTATGCCATAATATGTATAACTAGGAATATAATATAAAATTAAGATCTACCTGTATAGAAGATGTTACAAATAAAAACATTTCATTAAGAGAAATTTAGAAAGTTTTTTTGGGGCCTAGGACGTTCAGCAAGTATTGACACTGAGTAACACCCCTGCAGTCACGAGTTTCTATCCAGGGTATTCTGAGTGACTCCAGCCAGGTCTCTTAAGCAACCAAATTGGCCCGGTTGCTAGGGAGGGTAGAGTCACATGGGGTAATCTCCTCGTGGTCATGATTAGATGGGTTCTCACTCTCAATGGGACACATGGTAAGTTGTGCGTGAATCGCAGAGAGTAGCATGAGCCTCCACATGCTGGGAGTCTCAGCGGTGTCATGAACAGTTAGCCACGTGATAAGATGCGTGGATTGACGGTCTCAGAACTGGAGGAAACTGGTACTTGTCCTCCACCAACCGGATTGAGGTGAGTAACCGCGCCACCATGAGGACCTGCTAAGTAGTGGGAATTGGGCATTCCAAATTGGGAGAAAAGGGGATACAAAAAGAGTGTTTTTTTGCCCGCACATTTTGAATTTTGGTGCCATTTTTGCCCTAAGGCAAATTTCTGACCCTGCCTGCAATAACCACATAGAGCTGATTAATACATTCATCTGCTTTACCACTGACCCAACAGAGGCCTTTCTTCCCATATAAAGTCAGAAACAGTCAAAAAGAGTATCGCTGGGAGGTGGAACCATAAAACCACATTAAGAGTTCAAATACAAAACAGAGGCAGTAACCACCAACGGAGCAATTCCATCCTTGCCCTCTTTCAAAGAAAAACTGTTTTACAAGCATGTTTCATTGTTATTTTGTATTTTTTTCAAAGCCAGAAAACCTTGTTAAACATTCCAGTAATTGTGATCATAACTTTCAAACAGGGAAATGTAGAGTTTTCTCCTGGTCCAAAGGAGACTCACACTTTAAGGGCTTGTATAATGAATTCCTCTGTGTTTTCTGGACAAATCATGAAAACTCCAAAACTATGAATCAATAGGCAATCTCATTGTGATGAAGGGGGAAAATGCAGAGCTCAGCATTCCTAAGAATCATTGCAAAGTGCTCGCAGCTGGGGGAGAACCAGACCCCCTCGGGAAACAAAATCAGACTCCTGATGAACTGTGAGTGAAAAGAGAGAGGAGAGATAGGGGGATGACAAATGCGGTAAATCTTGGTGTTATATTATCTATATTCCACACTTCCAACACATGTGCTAATATCATTCAGACACCTCTCTCTGCATTCAGTACCACTAGAGTAATAAACCATGATTGAGGAAAAGAGATACGGGAGTGGAGAATGAACATGCTGCACACTACATTGTATTAATGTGTTTTCTCTTGTCATTGTTGGTTGAAACCTCAAAGTAACTGAACTGAAGTTTCAGATACAGTATATAAGAGAGAGAATAAGGGAGAAAGAAACTGATTTACTTTGTAGATTGAAGGAAAATATGAGATACAGTGGTCCCAAAATGTATACATTTCAAAATGTATGAATGTCATTGCATTAGATGACAAAATATCAAACCAACATGCATATATTTTAAAGAAAGTTAGCACAAGCACACTGTAACAGTTCAAGGATGGGCAAGGAGGAGGCGGGAGCCGGCTGAACAGTAAACACATTTTAATGTCAAAACTCAAACTTAAAACAAAATCAAACACAGACACGCATGCAACGTGGCCACGTGTGTCTCTCTCTCTTGATCTGGCATCTCCGGCTGCCCCTTATCTCGCTCTCCCCCTGATCAGCTGATTCAGTGCTGGTGTGCTCCATCATGGCACGGCCATACCCTTCTCCTCGTCACACACACTCTAAGCTAAATGTTCACAAAATACATTTGTAGGTTTTAAATGATAAAACAATTTATACACTGTTTAAAATAAAGACCTCATTTTTGGTTGTCAAATGTTAGTGGAACCTGTTCACAATTAATGTGATCAGCTACACCTGTGATTACTCTGCTAGAACACCTTTGTCGACCAATGTGTAAACTGCGTGAATTTAAAACACTAAAAATTATTTTAAGATTAGGCAATTTTTGTCAGGGATTGATGGAATGAGAAAGGCTCAAGACCCAAGTGCAGAGTTCACAAAAAATGTATTTATTTATACAGAAAATAAAAGGAAATAAACAAACTCCCACGAGGGGGAAAACACATAAACAACCCCAAAGGGGAAAAGGGCGATCCAGGCTGGGGCTGGTGAAACACAGCTGACCTCACTAAAGTGATTACTCAGTTTTAAATGAAATATGTTCTTGACCATTTAACCAAGCAACTAATTTTGAGGGATTAAAGGCAGAAAGGTTAAGCTTATTATTTTATTAAATCACTTAAGAGTATTTTTTCTGTTAAAACTTGTGTATTATTTGAGCTGTAAAGTTCTTTAAATCATTTGAAGTGGCAGACTATTACATTACTGGGATTGCAGGGTTTAAGGCATTATATTGTCATGGCAACAACGTTTTGAAATAGGGAGCAATGGGGTAAAGGCACACCTTAAGGAAAATTACCTTTTTTTCTGGTCAAAATATGTATACAATTTTTTCGAAATACATGTATTTTTATTGGATATGAATGGAACAACATAAGTTGTGTGAAAATAAATAAGAACAAAAGGTTGTTTTGAATACAATTATAAAAAAATTCCCCACACCTGGGGAAAAAGGCTACCTCACAAGGGCTGTTATTTTGATATAGAGTAGACACCGTGGCAATAGTTATAGGTGACAATTTGTCAACTAATGCAAATACTTTTAAGTCAGCAAGACACTTTTTTGAGAAAAAAATAAAAATAAAATAATAATAATATATACACACACACACGGCGGCCAAAAGTTTGGAATAATGTACAGATTTTGTTCTTATGGAAAGAAATGGGTACTTTTATTCACCAAAGTGGTATTCAACTGATCAAAATGTATCAGTCAGGACATTAATAATGAGAAAAATTACTATTACAATTTGAATAAATGCTCAGAACTTCTTAAACTACTTAAAAGAGTTCTGATAAAAAAATCCTGGCAACAAACTGGCATGTCTTAAGTTCAATATTAGTTCAAAAATGGCAAAAAAGAAACAGCTTTCTCTAGAAACTCCTTGGTCAATCATTGTTTTGAGGAATGAAGTCTATACAAAGCTTGAAATTGAAAAACTGAAGATTTCATACAAAGGTGTACACTACAGTCTTCAAAGACGAAGGACAACTGGCTCTAACAAGGACAGAAAGAGATGTGGATAGCCAGATGTACAACTAAACAAGAGGTAGGGATGGGCGGATCAATCCTAAAGTATCGATACTTCCAATGCTGATGTTGGTTACCATGAACATGAACAATAATCGAAAGCTTCAAAGTGAAATAAAATGGATTAGGCTATATTAGAAAATACGTTTGCAGGATGGGAACTATTTCTTCCACTCATGCCTGCTGAAAGACACAACCAGACAATCACTAGAGCATCACAACGAGCTGTTCAGAAAAGAGGGATCAGTGCCTTGTAGAGGTGTAGATGGTTAATTTTTGTAGGGGTAAACAAAACAGAAGTCTAATAATTTTGTTTAGGCTCACAAATGTCAAATAATAATAATAATAATTATTATTATTACTTGAATTCTGACAAAAAATTATATTATTGGACTTGAAATTATTGGTATCATATCAAAAATAAATGTTATCGCCCATCACTAACAAGAGAATAAGTACATCAGAGACATATATGCCTCACATGTCCTCAGCTGACAGCTTCATTGAATTCTACCTCCTCAACACCAGTTTCATGTACAACAGTAAAGAGAAGACTCAGTGGTGCAGGCCTTATGGGAAGAATTGCAAAGAAAAAGACACTTTTGAAACAGAAAAAGTGGGCAAAGAAACACAGACATTGGACAACAGGAAAAGAATGTGTAAAGGTATTAATGGAAAGGAGGAGATGAGAAATAAAAAGACACACACACACACAAACACACAAGGGGCAGCTGCCCGTAAAAGCTCTCTCTCTCTTGCACCACCATCTGCATAAGGCCTTTATCTGGAGGAGTCTTGATTAGCCTGTTAAGTGACCGGGTGTTTAGAATCACTACCCGGCCCCGCCCTCCGCTTTCCTCCCTCGTTCTCTCAGGCCAGGGAGCCCCAACATGACGTACACCACCTCCCTTCCTGAATCTGGGAGGGGACAGGTGGAGGGAAACAATAATGATTTAAATAGGGGGTACTTCCTGTAACAATGTAGTACCCCAACATTTGTTTAGCAGCTGGTAGGTATCTCCTCCCGCCCCTGGCAGCGGCCCTGACCACTCCAGGCGGTTGGCTAGAAGCCCCTTCGCCCCTCGTGCTTGGCATCCGTTCCGCCACTTCCAGGGGGCCCGGGATCCTCCGTCCCCCAGAAGATGGCTGCGGCTGCTCCGTTGGGGTGGATGGTAGCGGCGAGAACTCCACTACTGCGTATCCCTCCTCCTTTCAGGGTTTTGGCACCGGTGTAAAGGGATTAATAGAAAGGAGGAGGCAAGATAATAATAAAAGTCAACATGATTACAGAAATGAAAAGATGAAAAATCATTACATTCAATATCATTATGTATGAAACAGTTACATTAAAATCTGTTTATTTGTAGGGTCTAAATTTTCCTTAATGCCGAGTGAGAGAGTTATTGTTGCGCATAAAATCTGTTCAAAAGAATGCAAGGAATGCAAAAAAACCCCCACTAAATAGCAGGGTCACTTGGCGCATCATATAGAGAACACAATAGAGGCGGTAGAGCAGTTGTTTGGAACAGGGGCAACATTGGGCTTTAAAGGAATAATTCACACAAACATTTTTATTCTCTCATCATTTAGTCACCCTTATGCCAACTCAGATGTGTGACTTTCTTTCTTCAGCAGAACGCAAATTAAGATTTTTAGAAGAATATCTCAGCTTTTTTGGTCCATACAATGCAAGTGAATGGGTGCCAAAATGTTTAAGCTCCAAAAATCACATAAATCAGCATAAAAGTAGCCTAATCCATGTGACTCCTGTGGTTAAATCCATGTCTTCAGAAGATGTATGATAGGTCAGGTGAGAAACAGATCAATATTTATGTCAATTTTTCATTCTCCTCCCTGCTCAGTCAATCTCCACTTTATCTTTCACTTTCTTTACATTTACGCATTTGGCAGACGCTTTTCTCCACAATTACTTACTCTTCACTTATTACAGGGACAATCCCCCCTGAGCACCCTGGAGTTAAGTGCTTTGCTCAAGGACAATGGTCAGAAAATCTTCAGATTACAGTTATTTGCTTTAGCCCACTACGCCACCGCCACACTTTCTTCTTCTTTTGTTTTGTTGATTCACATTCTTCATGCATATCACCATCTACAGGGCAGGGAGAACAATTTATAGCTAAAATGGACTTTAATATTGAACTTTTTCTCACTCACACAATCATATCACCATTTGGAGTCATATGGATTAGTTTTGAGCTGTCTTTATGTGCTTTTTGGAGCGTCACAATTTTGGCATCCATTCATTGTATTGTATGGACCTACAGAGCTGAAATATTCTTCTAAAAATCTTAATTTGTGTTCTGCTGAAGGCAGAGTCATACAAATCTGGGATGGCATTAGGGTAAAATTATAAGAAAATTTTCATTTTTGAGTAAACAAATTTTTTAAGTAGCAAATGGGGGGCCCACATTGTCCTCCTTTTGAGATACAATGTTCCACATTTAGTTCTTGTATTTTAAGCCCAGCAATAGTTCTCATTCTAATGCATGATGCACAATTTTCTGAAGTTTGTGACTGGTGGAATTTTCTGCCTGAAGTATTGCTCAACAAAGATTGACACTTTTTTTTTAACAGGAATTAGAAAAAAATTATATTTTATAATCTCTACTTTCCTGGTTATTTATTATACAAATTAACATAATCTCTATATCAGGGGTCAGTATTAAAAAAAATAAAACAAATAACAATATTATTATTAAAAAATATTTTATTCAGTTACATTAATACTTTTAAAGCTATTCAAGTTATTCAGCCATAAGCAGTGAGTGATTTTCTTGTCTTCTTGTTATTGCTTTTTGATTAATAGCCTTTTTATGACATAGCCTACTAGACAGTGCTCAATTTGGTTACAGGTACACTTCAAGTCCGACATTTTGATGCAAATACACTTTTTGTCACAGCGTTTTCGTTCACTTTAGACCAAACTGACTGCATTTACATTAATGCCTCACCAAGACGGGCATTGGTGAAATTATAAAGTGTATAATTTGACCATAAGCGCACAGACATTAGCCACCTGTCAGTCAAACAGCACGCAGCTACAGACGTTAGGAAATAAAAAGTCAATCTTTTATATTTTATCTTGATCAACCAACCAGTGGTTGTCTTGTTATTGCAATCTATGTAATGAACATCCCTGTTCTAGATGTAGAAGATAAGTTAAATATAGAAAATTACTCAAAAGTTTATCATCATATCGAGGACATCTCTCAGTCTCTTTTTTCAGATAAACATAAAGATTGTTTTATCGCCCAGCCCTATTGATAACATTGCATTAATCTCTCACAGCAGCCCAATAATCTCAAAGATAGATAGTTAAATTACAGGCTATATTATAGACACACAGAATCTATTAAGCAGAAATAAGAAATTTACCTCAATATGTTTCTTCAAATTAGAGGCAGGATTAATGCTGATATCTGGCTTGAGCAAGTTAAACTCACATGACACGATCAAGCATTTGGCCTTTTTCACTGCGAAAAGCCCTTTCAGGTGCAGCCATGATGTTCAGCTGTTGAACTGTGCTTGAGGCATCCTCCACATT
Source organism: Xyrauchen texanus (assembly GCF_025860055.1). Lineage (NCBI taxonomy): Eukaryota > Metazoa > Chordata > Actinopteri > Cypriniformes > Catostomidae > Xyrauchen > Xyrauchen texanus. The sequence goes on from NC_068305.1 coordinate 15,602,787, forward strand.
CATAACAATTGGCACCTGATCTACAGCTGCTGTTCAAGTTTTTTTTACTTGTGATTTGATTTGACGGGATTCATGAGACTCTCCCTAGCCAATCATGTTGATAAATAAAAATAACATCAGGACAGGGAAGTAGCGAACACAGACGGTGGGTATATAGCACAGTAAAAGTACAGTTACAGCATTTAAAATGTACTCAAGTAAAAGTATAACATTTTAAAACTACTTAAAAAAGTACAATTCGAGAAAAAATACTTCATTACAGTAATGTGAGTATTTGTAATCCGTTACTTTACACTCCTGGTGAGAAGTGCCTGACAAGACAGCCACATTTATGGCAAGTGATTCAGGAAGCGCATCCTCTGTCTGTGGCTCCCAGCTATGACTCCAAAGCTAACTGAAATTTCTGCAGCTCCACGGATCACAACATGCATATTTTTCCATTACATTTGACCAAAATCATTATCAAAGCACATAGTTTATTTACCCTAGCCATCACTGGATGATATATGCATATATTATGTATTTGCATCCTTCATATAGCCTAAACAATGTAATTTCAGTTACATTAAATACATACATACAGGTATGTCTTTTTGTGGTTTGACAGTATGAATGAAACATAGTCAAGGTTACATACAGAGAAATTGCATGAGAAGCATCACCATTTGTAATCATTCAGTTTGTGCAGTTACACCAGTTTCAGATTTTTCAGAAAACTTGGAATATAGTGCCATGAGTCCTATGAACTTCTTTTAAGGGAATTTTTAGGGGATTTATGTCCTTTTTGGAATTTGACAGACATTATCATTAATAAATGTTGTGTCAAGAGCAGATTCTTCAAAACTAATACTTTTGTGTTCTACAAATAAAATTAACCATGGGTGTGAGTAAGAAAATGACAGCATCTTTATTTTGAAGTATTCCTTTAATCAAGTTGAAGGCAGAAGTATAGGCTGATGGTGATACTGCCTGAAGCTCAGCTTACAGATATATATTCCTGGTCTGTGTTTGTTGGAGTGTGTATGATGGAGAAGGAGGGGGTGGATAAGACCTGAATGATAAAGATTAGTGTAAGAAAGAGAGAGAGAAATATCTTATAACCAAAAACAGATGTGCTGAATTCTCGTATTGTTCTCAAAAGAAAGCAGCTGGCCACTCTTGGCTCATCCTTCTAAACAAACATTCTGTGATGGCCACGAGCAAACAAGGACCTGTTACTCATTAAGAGCCCTTCTCTCCCGCAACCCTCTTTGAAGTGTTCTTATAACATTTCAAACATGATGCAAAGAGAATGTGAAAACCAACCTTAAGAGGTTTATTACACCTCAATGCAGATTGCCTTTATTCTGCGGGTCACTACTAAGAAATAAAGACCAAGAGGGTAAGAACATTTCAGATGCTTGATGAAACTATACCGGAATGTACAATAACAAAGATATGTATGTACTGGCTTGGAATCAAGTGCACCATAGATAGCCCTCAAAGTAATAACACAACCAGCTGCAGATGCAAGTAGAATGATATCTACAGATCTGACTGTTCTGAATGCAAGAGCCACTTTGGGCTGAGAGCACACATGCTATCCTCAGATAAACCCTTGCTGCACACAACATGTTCATCTGATTGGCAGCTGCTGTTGGGGAGGGGGGGGGGGGGGGGGGTGTACATGGAGATGCTTGCGCAGATGACAGAGGCCTATGTTTAATCCTTTATTCATTTCCTTTACTTGACATCAAACTCAACTTGATGGCTGGGAATCATTCATAGATCTTGACTTACAGAGCTCCATACATCTTAACAGCATTTACTATTGGTCTCATTACAAATTTCCCTGCTGGAAAATTTAGCTTAAGCTGATAGCTGTGTTTTGGATCATTGTTTCTAGCTGTTCCAAGCTAGTAGACCATCTTAGAATAGCAACAAACTAGCTTGCAGCTGGACATATCAGCTTAAAGGAACATTCCAGGTGCAATACAATTGAAGCTCAATCAATAGCATTTGAGGCATAATGTTGATTACCTCAAAAACTATGATCTATGATATGAATTTTGACCTATTTCCTTCTCTTTGATAAAAGCAAAAATATGGGTTAAAGTGAGGCACCTACAATGGTAGTGAATGGGGCCAGTCCGGAAACATTAAAATACTGACTGTTTAAAAAGTATTGCCACAAGACATAAACAATATATGGGTTATCATGATTTTAGTGTGATAAAACAGCTCAATAACCTTTTCTGTGTAAAGTTAGGGTACAACAGGGCTAAAGGCCCCTGGGGTAAAAGGAATCTTTGATCTTAATTTTTAAATGTTGCTAATGAATATCCTGAAAATTATCACATTTATTTTGAAACAAAATTATTGTTCAAGGTGATTATATCAGAACATTTTCAATAACTATCCAATAAGTAAAAGGATAGTTAAAAGCCCCCCTCTTACAGGCGCCCCCTTAAAGGCCCCCATAAAAACAAAATTGGGGTTAATAAATGTGTTATAAAAAAAAGGGTTATAAGTGGGCTCACATCAATCCAATCCAAAAAAAAAATTTGTAAATAATTTTTTTAAAATGATTATAATTTTTTTTTTAATAGTTATAATGAAATGTCAAATGTGATTGAAATGAACAAAAAATTTTACACCCTTTTCTGAATTGGCTAGTTTAGAATAAGCATGATCATATCTATCTATCTATATTTTATATATATATATATATATATATATATATATATATATATATATATATATATATATATATATATACACACACACTGGCAGCCAAACGAATACAGATTTTGCTCTTATGGAAAAGAATTGGTAATTTTATTTACCAAAATGGAATTCAACTGATCACAATGTATAGTCGGGACATTAATTACATGAACAATTACTATTACAATTTGAAAAAAATCTTCTTAAACTACTTGAAAGAGTTCTCATAAAAAAATCCTCTGCGTGCAGCAATGATAGCTTTGCATATCCTTGGCATTCTAGCAAAAAACTAACGTCCAAGTGACATTGTCTCCACTGCCCAAGCCCCCCCCCCACACACACACCCCAACAAGCCCCACTTCACCACCCCCTGTGGCAAGTGTCATTACCCCAGAAAAGAGCTCCCATCCACTGGAAATTGTGCAAACACCAGGGTAGGCTTATAACTTAAATGGTAATCGATGATTCATAGGCAAAAGGGAGAGGGATTCCTGACATTTTCTAAAGCAAATATAAAAATAGTGTACAAGCAGGTGACCAGTTGCTTTCTCGCTCATCTCACACTGGGATCAGGAGGGAGGTGTGCTTGTTCAGTCACTGGGGGTGTGTGATTGCTGTGGTCAAGTTTAATTTCAGAATCAATAAATGTCACTCCATTGAATAACAGGTTATTTTTTCTCATGTTGAACATTGGTTATTGTAAGTTACATAGTGGGCTAGATCCCCTTAGATCATAGTTCAACAATTAGCGAACTGCAGTCTTGGTTATCATCATAAATAATGATTATAAAATCTTATAACTGTAAACACAGAGGCCCCCTCACACAGAACAGTTACTGTAAGCTGTCTTTACACTGCAAAGGTAAAAACAAAAGCTACAAATGAAGCTGATTATATTTCTTGAAGTGTATTTACCCAGTGCAGTTTTTTAATGCAGCACAGAGTTGACAAATATATTTTTACACAATTTAAATTGTATCAATTGTGTTGGGGGATGTGCTGACAGTCATTCCATCAATGTGCACTCTACAATATGGGACAGCTTTTCTGTTGGCCCCCCTCCAGTCATGCCAGGACCCCCCTCAAGCCAGGGCACGGGACAAAAGGTCCTGTTGTCCACCCTTATTGGCCTTATTGGCCCTGATGGCATTGGTTCTCAAGTGTCTTGTGATCGATTGTCATGCACCATATTTGAATGTTCATTAACGTGAATAAAATTTGAGAGCTTTGACAGATGTATTGTGACGATGAGGAGGGCGGGGCCGGGCCGTGAGTCCGCACTCCAGCCCCCAATCGGACTAATCAGCCGAGGAGAGGGATAAGGCCGAGCCGGATGTGGCCACATGCAGCTGCCGTGTGTGTATTTGTTTGTCTTTAAGTTTTCATTAAACATTATTTTGATGGTTCGTCCAGTTCCCGCCTCCTTGCCCGACCTTAACTTGTTACAGGGATATATTCTCAATTAAAATTAGTTAAAATTTCGGCTTTGTCATCACACATAACTATCATGGAGCTTCATGACATTTTGAATAACACACATGATTCTTACAGACCACTTTTCAGGTACTTTTATAGTGTCTTTTTAGTTTTTAACCTTGACAGTCACTGGTCAAAGTCGGTTTTCGTTGTCTGGAAAAAAACAAGCTACTTTTCTTTAGTGTTACACAAAAGAAAGAAAATCATAGCCAAGCACACTGCAACATGGTAGAGTTTTCATTTTTGGGTGAAATGTAAAGAGGTATTTTGTTCACTTCAAATTAAATATTCTCCAAATGTACAGTGCTTATTTCATTGCGTGGCCAAACAACATATTGGCTGCAGCAAATTATGTAAGTTCAAAAAGTAAGTTATGATTGTTTGGACATTTGCTGGGAAGGAAATTTAGAGAATGGATCTTTTGTAACTTGAATAACCCTCTTAAACTTCAGAGTAGTTTACTCTTGCACTGCAAGAGTGGAAAGTGCATCTTGGATAATTGTATTTGCATTAAGCAGAAATTTAATTTCAATCTTCTAGAGAAAATAGGGAAATAATTGAACAATGTGAGCATGTGAATCTAGTATATATTAGCTCCATGACCTGGACAGATTGGAGAACATTTAGAAAACTCAATTGCGTTTGTTCAAAAGCAACAGACGTGTGAGACATCATTAAAACATTAGAAGTGGCATGAATGTAAAGCTTTTGGCCACTTTCCCCCACATGCTTTCCTTGAAAAATAATCTTCTGGTTTAATTCTGTCAAGCCCACATGTTTCACCAAGGTGGAAGGATAAAAGTACAACGTGGAAAAATACTCCCAGTTCATAGGGTGTTGCCTCATAAATTGGGTTAATATGTGTCAATGTTCAAGCATAAATGTGTTTGTATAATATTTGAGTCCCACATTCACGTTCTGGTCCCTCTGGTGCCCTGAGGTGGGAATACTACAACATTAATAACCAGTATGTAAAATTAGTGCGCTTTGATACTTTGAGGACCTGGAAAGACTCTCTACCTCTGCCATTCCGTGTTTGGACAGACTTCAAAGAGCAGAGATGGGGTGAGCTTACAAGCAACAGGGCAGAGCAGAGAAGGCATTAGATTAAATACATTTCATTGGCCACTTGGAGAAGGATAAAGAAAAGTTAGCTGTAACAGTAACATAAATTAGAGACTATTACCATATGGAACATGATCATAATTAGTTAAAATTCAGTGAGTGGTACAAATTGGCTAGGAATGGACATGAAAAGAGAAAATCTATTCCCCTTTGTCATGTGCTTCTGCATGGGAATACATTTCAAATTGAAACGGAGCAAACGCAATGGGTTTCGTCACCAAAATCATATAATCTGAGCATGTTGGTTTAATGTATGAGTGCATCTTTTCTACATGTAGTGCATGATACAATGTTGGACTATGGCAGTAGGCACAGAATCAGGCAGAGGTGTTGATAGGGTCATTTCCAGACCGCCCTCCTGTTTTCCCTTACACCCAAATAGAAAGGAGGGGGCCTTTTCTTTTTTTCTTTATTTTCTTGCATGGTACAGCATATTCGAAAGCTGTGTTTGCTTTCAGTAAAAATTTCAGCACTGTCTCCATTCTGTTATCGAAGCACAGACACAGAGGTGAGATTGAATCCAATAAGAAGGGATCTTTATTCAACCACAGAGAAGAGCTGTTGACTGGTAACTGATGATCTTTAAAGCAGGAGACTGAAGAAGCAGGATAATGCAAATGGAGAATAATCCACAACACGAATAGCAGAATGTCAAAAATTCCTTGCATGCCAGGAAAAATTGAGCTTCTATACCCATGCCTTTAATGTTCTTTTGCTTTGTTTTTGGCAAAAATGCTTTACAGCACAATATTTCCAGCTCCTGGCCTGGAATGATTATGTGAGCAAGTTATTTTGCGTTGTTGTAGGGATGGGGATATTCCCTAAAATGCTGTTGGTGTGGACTGACATTGTGTTTTTAGAAATATTCCTATATATATATGTGTGGACAAGGCCTAAGTTTTTGTCATTGTATAAATTATATAATATGTCAAAGAACACAAAGGTCAAAAGACAATGTTAGCTTGTAGTGTTCTCGGAAACTTATTTAGACTACACATACATGCCTATGCATTAAAAGTCGAGAAGTTCTTTATCAAATTCTGCACTATAAAAGTAGAGGAATTCAGACACAGCCTCTGTCTTTTCACACACATCTTCTCAATTTCAACACTTCAAAGATTTTAGTCATTCCACTTGCTTGTCGTAATGTAGTAGTACTAACAGCTGTAAAAGAGGGTCCTTACTTCTTTTTCTCCATCTCTCCTTAAAGAATCTCTCATCACTCTGTCAATATTCATAGAGTGTCTCTTAATGTTAAGGAGGAGAAAACTCCCCCAGGGTTGAGTCTGGAAAATATCTCTGCCTGGCGCTCCAGTGGAGTGAATCTCATACTGCAGGACACCCTTGCCAGAATCACTCAGGATACATACATAAAAGATTCAAAAGATATCCAAAAATTATTCTTCAGTATCATCAATGAAAACATGTATCTTTGCATTTAACATTTCACTTCATATGACAGCGTCATTGAAATGCTATTGATAACTACTGACTACTGACTGCTTCAAACCCTTGAGATGCACCAAAATGTACAAGAAGAATTCCATTGGAAACCATTGGGATGTAACTTAAACACTCACTCTGCTTCAAAACCACCATAGGCAACATTTTAAGGCATCATAGGTTGGCAGCCTCCAAAAAATACTTACTTTTGATAAAATTATTTGGCAGTATAACATGTATCCATCACAGAGAGGCTCTATATTAGGGCTGTCGAGTTAACACTTTAATAACACGCGATTAATTATACAAAAAATAACGTGTTAAAAAAATGTACGCATTTAATCGCATGCTTATAGTACCACCTGTATACTCCAGAGGGCAGTAAGTGCAATTTCAGCTGTGTGAGCAACACACAGTTTATACAGTGAAGAAAACAACACAGATATGCGTTACTAAGGGTTCAAATGCGAACTAAGGGATCTCTCTATGTGTTTAAAGACTGAGTATTAAACTATATTTAACTTGACACAGTGACGCAACACACCTGAGACGCGACACAAGCATGTCTGATGCAGGTCGTATGGTAGGGAAGCTTTGCAATTGGAAGCTTTGTCCCGCGATTTCAATTTTGTCTGAATAATTTTTTATCTTTATTATTATTTCGGCATCATTTTATTTCATCGTCCTTTAATTACAAAATCACTATTAAAAAAGTTAATAAGAAAACACTGAACATGCGCAGCGCAGCCTTTTTTTCTTGCCAGAGTGGGAAAAAACTGTAACAGAAAAATGGGTCTGTCTGGAGCTCCCGAGAAGAAAAAGTGTCATTGTTCGTATAATAAAGAACTGGAGAAAATATATACATGGTTAAAACCAGTTACAGGTGACCCTAAAAAAAGAGAGTGCAGGGTATACCACCGAAGTTTCACGGACAGCTCTGCTGAAGCATTTCAGCGCCCCAAACATGACAGCTCTGATATCTTTGGCTTTGAGCATTCCTGACACCAACGCATTCGTGGAGAGGGTGTTTTCACTAATGACTGCTGCGTGGACAGAGACAAGGAACTGAGCATCTGTGGACCTCATCAAAAGTGAACTCCTGGTGAAAGTGAACACCTACACCTGCCAGGAGTTCTACAGTTATAATAAATGAGAAGGCCCTCATATATATATATATATATATATAGCCCCACGATGGAAGGGTGGGCGCTGGCTCTCGGAAGTAAGCACTGGCTCTCCAAAGCATTTTCACTGTAAACAGCTTGCTATGCTCGCACCCGCCCCAACGCAAGAGCAGCATGGTCCGTTTCAGCCATATGGCGTACACATGGAAAAACACATCGTTTGCATTGCTTATTGCTGATGTAAAGGAAGAAAGAAAGGTTTTCTGCACACTCCCTAACACATATAACTCCTATCAGAGGAAAGTAGAACGTTTTCACAGGCTTGAGACGCACAACACACACAGAATGGTCTGAAGACAAAAGACCTGACGATGCACCTGTGGCACATCTATTTATAGCCCCTGGTACCGGCGCATCCTGATGATGTCACCAGCAGAGGTTATAAATTCCAGTCAATTTCATTGACTTGTTGCACACATATTAACCGCTGGTTACACCTAAAAGACGTTCCCAAAGCGCAAAATCAGCGCAGCATCAAAGTGTAGCATTTGATAGGGAACAAACCAATACTGGCTAATCACTAATATTCAATATTAATGTTGATGTTAAATTATATTTAGTGTTTGGTACACATCTTTGGTTTTGTGTCGATGAAGGGGTACTTGAGCCTTACTGATGGTGCTGTGGGAGTAATTACAGTAAAAAAAGGTTGGGAAACATTGCTCTATTTGATTCCCTATGTTTCATACCTCACTTAACCTCCTGTGACTTAAACGTGACTGTTGTGTGCATTTTCCAGTTCCCTTTTGATTTGTAACCAGTAGCGCTTAAAAACATTAAAAAACATTGTAGAGAAAATAGTTTTCAAAAAATGTATGCCCATATGTGGTCAGTGGGACTACAATAAATGGTGAAATTTTAAATAATATCAAGCTATACAAGTCATATTTTTTATCATATTGTTTATGTTTCCAGGAGTGTTGGTTATTCATGTTTTTGAGACGTTACAGACATTATAGATTATTTTCTGTAAAGCTGAATAAATAATTCTTATTAAGAAAAATGTTAACATGTCCAACCATGTTAAAATGAAATTTTGCATTTTAAATTCTGAATCTTATTGTACCATGTGCAGCCTGAAACTGAATTTTTCAGAATTTAGGAGTGAATGCACTTACAGTAGCTGTAAAGAAAGCTATAAATGATGTCCCCTTGCTACCTTTCTCACTATTTAGTGAATGATTAACGACTTAATTTAAATTAAAATAATCCGACTGATTATGTGTTGTGAATAGTGAAGCCAAAATACAATGTCCAGGCATGTGGACCCGCGTCCACATGCCTGGACATTGTATTCAGCCTTGTGGGGGTAGTCCCCCTCGGGTCGGGACGCATGAAACACCCACCTGCACCTTCCAGATACCCCCACGAAACTTCTCCATTCCCACCGCCTCTGGTGTTTCGGGAGTTAGCGGTTTCCAGCTAAATGTTGGGTTTTCTGTTGCTTCCTGCCATGGTCCAGGACGCAGAACACTCGACATCCTCTCAACAGGAAGCGTCAGAATTGATACCCATCTCAGAGAACCCGGCAGCGTGGAAGCTACTGCCAGGTGTTTCCATGTGGGTCCTAAAGACAGTAGAAAAAGGCTACAGAATTCAATTCGTTCGCCGTCCTCCATGTTTCAATGGCGTTGTCCCCACTACCATGAAACCGGAACAAGTACATCTACAGTTGAAAGAATTGCAAAATCTCCTGGTCAAAGGGGCCATAGAACATGTTCCCCTTCCAGAGAGAGAGTCAGGTTACTACAGCAGATACTTCCTGGTTCCCAAGCAGGATGGGGGATTGCGTCCGATTTTAGACCTTCGAGGCTTGAATCGCTCAGTCAAGGTGCTCAAGTTCAAGATGGTTGTTTCTCAAATCCAACATCACGATTGGTTAGTCACGATCAATCTCATGGATGCATAATTTCATATAGAAATACTGCCACAACACAGGAAGTTCATGAGGTTTGCTTTTGGGGGCGAAGCTTTCCAATATCGGGTTCTTCCGTTCTGCCTAGACTTATCACCCCGCACATTCACGAAGTGCATGGATGCAGCACTGGCTCCTCTGCGACTTCAGGGCATCTGCATTCTGAATTATATAGATGACTGGCTTATACTAGCACAGTCACAAGAACTGGCATTACAGCATAGGAATATCATCTTAGCTCATCTGGTTTCTCTGGGTTTGAGACTCAACGACAAAAAAAGTGTTCTCTCTCCCACTCATAGAACTACGTATCTGGGGATCATATGGGATTCGATCATGATGCAGGCACAATTGTCTCCTGCTCGAATCGAGACCATTCAGAATACCCTGAGCAAAGTCAGGCTAGGCCAAGGTTGCACTGTTCGTCAGTATCAACGAATACTAGGTCTCATGTCATCTGCGTCCTCTGTGATTCCTTTGGGCCTTCTGCACATGAGACCGTTTCAGCTGTGGCTCAAAGCCAGGGGATTTCATCCAAGGGCCAGTCCCCTAAGGCAGATAAGAGTTATGCGCCACAGGATACATAACCTTTCGATAACGATATTTCATCCCCGGCCCGAGCTGTGGAACCTTCATGTTTGGCCCCTGAAGGGTACCAACTGAGGAACACTGGGCTTTCACCTGAAGTTTACGAGACCATTCTGAGTGCTAGGGCTCCCTCTACTAGAAGTTATGCCAATAAATGTGGTGTCTTTGAAAGATGGTGCACTGTACATAATGCAGATCCAGTTAACTGCCAGATTGCTTCAGTTCTGAACTTTCTGCAAGAAAATTTATCAGCAGGCACATGCCCAGCCACTCTCAGGGTTTATGTGGCCGTTCTTTCGGCTTGCCGATTAGATCATCCTATGTCCAGTCCGTGCCCTTCAGGGTTATGTCCACCGCACTAGCCAGTGGCATAAGTCAGGGCAACTATTTGATTATCATGGGGGCCGTAACAGGGGGGTGGCCACCACCAAACAAACAATGTCACATTGGGTGAAGGATTCTATTGCCCTGGCCTATGAGGTGCGTGGTCTAGCTTCGACAGTAGGTATCAGGGCTCATTCTACCAAGGGGGTCGCTTCCTCTAAAGCTTTGGCTGGAGGTGTCCATCTACAGCATGTTTGTAATGCGGCAGGCTGGTCCTCTCCGCATACATTCATAAGATTTTATAGTTTGGATGTTCCTGCGACACCGGGCTCTTACGTCCTTGAGTCAACATCACAAGCTCATGTCTGAGACCTCTCATGTTCTTGTGAGCACAAACTACACAACCATTAGGGGTCCAGACATCCACAGTGCGGCAGCATGGGTATTCTCATTCCCAAAGTGCTAACTCAGCGCAGCATCAAATTGTAGCTTTAAATAGGGAACGTCTCGGGTTACTTAACCGTTACCCTTGTTCCCTGAAAAAGCGGAACGAGATGCTGTGCTTCATTGCCGCACTAAAAGTATTAGACTAAAAGTACACCTGTAAAATCTATTTACATCATTATAACTCTCCTAAAATATACCTCATACATTCCCTTCTAAAGGGACTTTGTTCCCCTCTCACTCAAAGCACTTGCGCTTTTTAAACCGTGGCGTGCTGTCATAGCAACCATGTTACATTCAATTTCCGTTTGTCCTATGAAGGCCGTCTCGTTTAACTCTTTCCCCACCAGCGTTTTTAAAAAAAAGTTGCCAGCCACCGCCAGGGTTTTTGACGATTTTCGCTAAAATTTAATAGCCCGCAGAATATTTTCTTCCATGAATATATGAAGATGCTATATATCACAATAAAGATCTGAGCCTCTGCTTTTAGGCAAAACAAAACGATTTTATTTTATCTTCATTTGTTCTTTTTTTATTGCGACTTGAACAGAGGTCGGTTTTGTCAAAAACAACATTTCAGACAAAAAGCTGATAAAAAGGCATGTTTATGTCTGATATTTTGAGTTTCTCAATACTCCACTTCTTCATGTTTGAGACGATCGCAGTCTGTTTCTTTGATCAAAGAGTTGCGTACTCTTTCAAAACATGTGGAGGGGTCTTCCTTACCGTATAACACCTAAAACACGGAAACCCGGAAAATTCCGTGTTTGGCGGGGAAGCGTTTTTTCATAAAACATGGAAAATTCCGTGTTTGGCGGGGAAAGAGTTAAATGCAGTATACTGCAGCCTTTAAAGGACGCGTCCTACCTAGCATGTAGCCTTCAAAATGTGACACAGCCTTACTTCATAATTCTACTTCCACGTTCTCGAAATTAGGAAGCGCCACCTGTTGTTGCACCTCTCTGACACCTAGCGGTAGGCTCCGCTCATTACATTGCGCTGTTAATGAAATGTGCTGATTTGCAATGCATTTTACTGATTACGTAGATTAACTACGTTTTTATTTCAAGTATCAATGCATTTTGGTCTTTGCGCTATTAAATTTTAGTTTGTACCCTCCACCACACACCGGTAAAATGCTAACAGAACCGCCAGCCTGCTTCAGCCTCCTAAGAAAATGCAGGCGTTGGTTGGCCTTTTTTGTAATGCTGGCTGTATTAATGGCCCATGTAAAATCATTGGAAATGTGTACCCCAAGATACTTGAAACTGGAGACTCTTTCCACAGCTGCTCCTCCGATGAAGAGGGGGTATATCCTCTCCTCCTAAAGTTCACAACCATCTTCTTCATCTTCCCCACATTAATGCATAGGTTATTTACTCTGTACCAGTCCACAAATTCTTCCACCTCCTGTCTGTAAAGGGACTCGTCATTGTGGGATATCAATCCCACCGCAACCGTCTCATCAGCAAACTTCACAATAAGATTGCCCGGATATTTAACCGAGCAGTCATATGTTAATAGCGTGTACAGAAGGGGGCTCAGGACACATACCTGGGGGGAGTTGCATTAAGTCCATCTTGTTGTCAAGCGAATGGACATTTGCCAGAAAAAGCATTGGAACAATTGGTCTGTTTTTAGCCTTTAGACTGGCCATTAGGCCGGCACCTCTTACCACTCTTCTGTCTTCGTGCACACCATTTTCCCCTTCCCCTTAGCCGGTGTGAATTTCTCCTCTAGCTCACAGTGCTCAGAAGCCTTAACCTGCCCAATGCTGCTTTAAGGTCCAGCCTAATCACTATATTGAGATTATTTATTTTAATAGTCCAGATAAACTATACTTTACAACGCAATTTCTCGTTTTGGTGTTAATACAAGGGATTAATATGCGTGCCGGTAACTGAGAAGCTGCTGCACTGACGCACGCCGCCATCTCGCATCTTGCTATGTCCGGCAGGATCTGATGGTTCGAGTGGCAATCTCATCGGACCGCCAGATGGGGCTTGTGACAAAAGAGACATTACTATTCACCACCATTTCATCAAACAAATGTAATTTCAACTTTACTTAAGTCTGTGAGTCTTCCTGATGTAACTTACAGTTAACATGCTTTTGTTCTCCGTAACATTTTAATTGATCCATTTTCTCTATCTTTCTATCTCTACCTATCTGTCTCATAAAATTCCTGGCCCAGCCTTAAACCCATTTTGATTTCCAGTCATGGAACCACAACCAATTTTTGCAGACCCACAGATGAGAGAAAAAGAGGCAAGAAGAAGGCTGAGCACAAGGTGTGGGAGAAAATATCAACTTATTTCCTTTTTGTCATCATCAAAGACTCATTTGCAAGCCAGTAGAGAGCAGTGTTGTCAGGCAGGATGTGAGGTAAAGGTTATGGGTGGGTGGCTTTGGTCTGAAGGGAGTAGTGGTTTTGGATGAATGGTGAGGTGAGTATGAAGGAGTCTAAAAGGTCAGGTGAAGGGCATTCTGGTTTGAAAGTGCATATTTTTGGCAGGTGGGCCGTGTCTGGTGTTCCCAGTTGAGAAAACAAAGAGGGAAAATTGGGAGGCCAGCGGAACAGTTGGTGCCTAGTAGACAAATGTAATATATTAATATATATGCAGACACACCCTGTGCGATTATAACTTTGTAATTCTCACAGACATATTCCTGAGGTGAAGGCCCAGAGAACCGTGGTCAAAAGGTGATAGTACCTTTTAATGGCCAATGAATTAAGTAAATTAAGGTGTATATGTTAGTGAGATTGAATTTTGCTTCATTCATACTCTTGCCATGACAGAGCATATGTTTGCCAGATGAGTGGTGGCACTTTATGAGCACTAAGTGTTGTACCTTTGCTTATGTGTGTGCTTGTGTGGCTAATTACTGAATTATCCACTCCAGACAGAAAACGGGTCCAGAAACCAGACTACAGGGGTTTAAGTGGTCGAACCACCTCACCAAGACTGGAAAATCTGGTCTGTGTCAGTGGATGTGTTAAAATGTAGATTTTTCTTTTAACAGTCCACTGTTAAAAGAAACTGATTTATCACATTTGAATAACCAATAGTCATTATTAATTGTGACCCTGTTTACATGCACTCAAGAAAACAGTTTATTCCAGGGTTTTTTGCAGAAATCTACATCTTAAACATCATGTAGACACAAACACTGTTTTTCTAACACCGATTAAGGGATTAAGATAAAGCAGTTTAACACAATGCAGCTTATGAGGCCACGCAAATACAATTGGGTCCCCTTGGCAACACTAGATACCATGTTTATTTATTTATACCAGCATCGCAGTGAGATGACGTTGTGTTCCGTATGGATTGGTGAAAAGATTTACAGTAATCCCGTTAATGAATTAACTGTTTTTTTCAACCAGTTCTTTTCAGTGAACAAGTTGAACCAGTTCACCAAATTAGACTGAATCGTTTGAAACAGTTTGCGTCTTGAGTCAACACTGATCCAAAAGTTACTACATCTTAACCTGTCTCTCGGATGTGCCTGACACTCCGACTCGAAATGAGCAGATAACCGGGAGTAATATGATCCTAGAACAGGTGTTCCCATCTGTCGCTCACTTCGACGTTGTGTCGAATGAAGTGACACTAGGGGTCTTTCTTGAGAGCCTCGTGCATCTCTGAACTTGAGAAAAGGCCAATGAGAAATTGGCAGACAGAATTTGCATGTCCCTCCCCCAGACATACGGGTAGAAAAAGAGGGAATCATGTGTCTGTCCTTTCAGACACCCCTTCGGAGCCGAGCAGTTGTGTTATCAGTGAGCTGCTGTAATTTACTGTTCCACTCATATCTATAGAGCGTATGCTATATACGTATAGAGCGTATAGAGCTTGGGCTCCACAGGCATAGTTCCCACTTCAGGCAACTCCCTGTGGCGTATTTTCCGCGGTACGGTCCCCCTGCTGGCAGGACCCGCGTGTCCCTTGGGCAGCCCTCGCTGTTCCCTGGTCGGCATGTCTGTAGCAACTCCTCCCTTGTCAGGCAGGATCTACCACCACGCCATGTCCACAGGTGGCTTGACAACCCCCTTGTGTATTAGTCACAAGTTACCTCCCCCCAGTCTGGGCAGGTTGTGGTCTCCACAGGGCTTTTTCCCCCTGAAAGAATAGGAACGGTAAGGAAGCATTCCCCGACGCATCTATAGCATTAAGATAGCCCCAGCCGCTTTTAACTCGAGAAACATAGAGAGAGAGAAGCCTGCGGCTGGTCAGCTAGCTCCCGTACAATTCATATCGCCTGTTCCTGTACGGGTACTGGGAAACTAAGTGCGGTATATGACAGCTTTTATTGGGGGCATTGGGGAGGGTTACACAGCCAACAGCTTGCTTGCACCTGGCTCAGCATTCACGTAGCACGGGTTATTGCATGGCGTTTTGAAGTGGGACCCCTTGTGTAACCTCCGTTTCCCGATGGAAGGAATGAGACATTGTGTTCCCCTTGCCACGTCACTATACCTAACACTGTAATGCACCGTAACCTTATCTTCGCTCCTCAATGAAATCCTGTCTGACAGACGCTCACCCGCTCCCCTTTATTCCCATATTTCCGGGGGTTGAACATGCAAATTCTGTCTGCCAATTTGACATTGGCCTTTTCTCAAGTTCAGAGGTAAGCGAGGTTCTCAGTAGAGACCCCTTGTGTCACTACAATCGACACAACATCTCCTTCCTTCCATCGGGGAACAGAGGTTACAACAGTAACCATGATTTTTCTAATGTTTTATAGATCACACACTTAAGAATTTCCAACCTGAACGCTTATGATTTTAGAACAAAGCCTGTCTGTCCGTAACAGAACTTTGCCCACATTTAATCACCGATAACTACACACTGATTAAAATAATTAGCTGGGTAAGTTTTATTTCAGTGAAAAAGGCTCCATGGAGGTTTAAAAGTTCCACAGAGTGGTCATCTATTCCAAATATTCCTCTAAGGTGGTTACGGTGTTTACACATGTGCATCAATATCCGAATTGTGTGACCTCTTCCATAACCAATCAGCAGTTTTCCCTCTCTGTCAATTAATTTAGAAACGGTCACTCACCTCAACAGCTTTGAATACAGTACAGCAGCGCAGTGATTTACTGTATGGCATTCAGCGCAGCTGATTATCCATGCGGTTTTCACTGTCCTCACAGTCTCTTCCCTCCTAATTTTTCTCCTAGAGAAATGTCTCATCTAGAATTTTATGAACCAGAAGAAGCTGTTTCCCTGGCAGATTTTGAGGACGATCAAGACCATTGCCAAGAGATCCAAAAATCCTCACCCGTAGACTCAGTGTTAGTCTTCCGAGTAAAACCCGCCAGAGCGCTAGTCTCGCCTTCAAGCACGCATCCATCTCTGATTGGAGTGGTGGTGGTGTAGTGGTCTAAACCACATAACTGGTAAACTTGTAATCAGAAGGTCACTGGTTCGATCCCAAGGCACTTAACTCCAGGTTGTGCCGGAGGGATTGTCCCTGTAATAAGGGCTCTGTAAGTCGCTTTGGATGCATAAATGTAAATGATTGGCCAGTTTCATGATTGTTGGAAGATCTGTTTATCAGGAAAATATCTCCACCAACCAGGTTGTTCCACAAAGTGCTATTTGAATTCTTTATATCATTCCAAGAAGACACAGCACTGACTCAACATCTTCCCCACAGCAAAGCCAAGGTTAAGCGCAAACATCTCAATGCAGATGTGGTACCATCGCCACCTCCCGCAATAAAGATAAATCCCGGTATTTCTTCCAACAACAATCCTGTCGTTGCTGCAATTAGGGCAATTGCAGTGCTGGAAAACTTCCAAGTGACCTCCTCTGCATGCTATGTACAGTTGAAGTCAGGAGTTTACATACACTTAGGTTGAAGTCATTATAACTAATTTTTAACCACTCCACAGATTTAATATAAGCAAACTATAGTTTTAACAAGTCGTTTTAACAACCCTTTGTGCATGACAAGTAATTTTTCAAACATTTGTTTACAGATAGATTGTTTCACATGTAATTGACTATCACAATTCCAGTGGGTCAGAAGTTTGCATACACTAAGTAAACTGTGCCTTTAAGCAGCTTGGAACATTCCAGAAAATTATGTCAAGCCTTTAGACAGTTAGCCAATTAAGCTTCTGATAAGAGGGATACTGAATCAGAGGAGTGCTGAATGGAGGTGTACTTTTGGATGTATTTTAAGGCCTACCTTCAAACTCAGTGCCTCTTTGCTTGACATCATTGGAAAATCAAATCAGCCAAGACCTCAAAAAATATTTGTGGACCTTCACAAGTCTGGTTTATCCTTGGGAGCAATTTCCAAATGCCTGAAGGTACCACGTTCATCAGTACAAACAATAGTACTCAAGTATAAACACCATGGGATCACGCAGCCATCATAATGCTCAGGAAGGAGATGCATTCCATCTTCTAGAATTAAATGTAGTTTGGTGCGAAAAGTGCAAATCAATCCCAGAACAACAGCAAAGAACCTTTTGAAGATGCTGGAGGAAACAGGTAGACAAGTATCTATATTCACAGTAAAACGAGTCCTATATCGACATAACCTGAAAGACTGCTCAGCAAGGAAGAAGCCACTGCTCCAAAACCACCATAGAAAATGCCAGACTACAGTTTGCAAGTGCACATAGGAACAAAGATCTTACTTTTTGGAGAAATGTCCTCTAGTCTATTGATCCAAAATTTTTACTGCTTGGCCATACTGACCATTGTTATGTTTGGAGGAAAAAGGATGAGGCTTGCAAAATGAAGAACACCATACAAACCTTGAAGCATGGTGATTGCAGCATCGTGTTGTGGGGTGCTTTGCTGCAGCATGGACTGGTGCACTTCACAAAATAGATGGCATCATGAGGAAGGAAAATTATGTGTATATATTGAAGCAACATCTCAAGACAACAGCCAGGAAGTTAAGTTAAAGCTTGGTCGCAAATGGGTCCTCCAAATGGACAATGACCCAAAGCATACCTCCAAAGATGTGGCAAAATGGCTTAAGGATAACAAAGTCAAGGTATTGGAGAGGCCATCACAGAGCCCTAACTTCAATCAGAGAGAAAATTTGTGGGCAGAACTTAAAAAGCGTGCGTGAGCAAGGAGGCCTACAAACCTGACTCAGTTACACCAGTTCTGTCTGGAGGAATGCGCCAAAATTCCAGCAACTTGTTGTAAGAAGCTTGTGGAAGGCTACCCAAAATGATTGATCCAAGTTAAACCATTCAAAGGCAATGCTACCAAATTCTAGCAACGTGTATGTAAACTTATGACCCACTGCGAATGCAATGAAAGAAATAGAAGCTGAAATATATAATTCTCTCTACTAGTATTCTGACATTTCACATTCTTAAAATAAAGTAGTGATACTAACCGACCTAAGACAGGGAATATTTTCTACAATTAAATATCAGGAATTGTGAAATACTGAGTTGAAATGTATCTGGCTAAGATAAAAGTTAAGTATTTAAACTTCTGTCTTCAACTGTAGCTACTCTGGTTTGCCCATTGGATTCCCGTGATGTCACAAATGATGTCACTCAGCTTCTGTCAGTGGCACACCTTTCATCACCCCAGCATCCGCAATTCCATCAAGCCTCCGCCGCAAAATACCAGCAGGTAAAGACATATATCTTATTAATCTTATAGTTATATAATGAAGTAGCAACACATATACATGCGCTGTTGAATAACAATGTGACAGGTTTAAGTTTTACTACTTATCTATGGAGTTCCAACATGAGTCCTGGGAGTATGCTGAGCCTTACTGCTCAATGGATTGATGGAAAACTTTGTGATAAAGAAAGCTGTGTGTGGCGAGGCTGCCGTAGGCAGGGATTGAACCCTGGTCTGTAGTGCTCGAGCGTATGGTGTTTTACCACTGAGCTAAATCCCAAATGTTGAATTCAAGAGCAGAAGAGCAAAGAGTCTGGAAACTTGCGTTTCTACCAAAAAATACATTTTCTTTTAATTGAAGAAAAACCAAAGTACAAATAAAACAGGAAAGCCGAGCTTCCATAAAACAGAGAAACAAAAAGAGACACAATGGTCAAAAAGGTACTACAAGGATGAGACTAAACTAGAGATCTGGAAACAGGAGGAACACGGAACAAAGGCTCAAGACTGAACACAAAGGGGAGAAACAAACAGACTTATATAGGGCAAAACACAGGTGAAGGGAATGAGGGTTGATGAACAGATGGTTGAAGCGGGTTAGGGGTGTTGGTGCCATCTAAAGGAGTGGAGAGGAGCATTGCACGGGAGGACCAGGGCGAACGCCCTCTGCTGGTCTGGAGGAGAACAGCAACCCAAAGAGGAGATCCTTACACAGTGTTGCACGCACAAGTATGCTCAGATTCTCACAGTTGCGCAGCTATAACATGTGCAATTGACAGCATGCTAGTTCAGTGGAATATAGCAAAAGAAAAGGTTCACGTTGTGCTGTGGGATAATGCCAGAAATGTGGTTATGGAGGATTATGGTCTGAACAGTCTTGGCTGCATGGTGCATACTTTGCAATTAGCCATGAACGAACGACTGCTGAGCTAGCGCAGCATTTCTGACTGCCTGGCAATAAGCAGAAAGATAGTCAAACACTTCAAATACTCTCAGCTTGCTATTTCCCAACTCAGAGATATGCAGACAGCAAATCTGACAGACACCAAATAGACATACACCCTTCAGCAAAGTCGTGTTAGATTAGAAATTCTTTCCTCATACTTGTCTTCTGCCACCAAATTCATGAGGTTGGGGGTTGCTAAATCATCGCTCAAAACTTACGATTCTGCATGGGTCTATTTCCTTTCATACTGTGCTGATTTCTCTGTTCCTGTTCTCCCAATAAATGTATCCATCATATGTGCTTTTATAGTGCACTGCTTTAACTCTCATAAATTACAACACGGC
The DNA here is from genome assembly GCF_025860055.1 of Xyrauchen texanus. Lineage (NCBI taxonomy): Eukaryota > Metazoa > Chordata > Actinopteri > Cypriniformes > Catostomidae > Xyrauchen > Xyrauchen texanus. The sequence continues at coordinate 15,622,906 of NC_068305.1, forward strand.
TCTATTAAAGCCACTCAAGCAGACATTCAATTTCACCTGCGACTGAAGGACCCTAACATCATCAGTCTTCTCGGCCATCCTTCCATTCTGTTGCTCCTGAATGGTCTAAATAAAGAATCCCCAAAAGGCAAAGATAAATACTTACCTCTCTACCATTATAGCGCTGTTGTGTTCGGCATTAAACAGTTGCTTGACAGTAGCAGCAAATGACAGCTGAGTGGAAACAATGCCCAAACGAAAGTCAAAATTTACAGAAGATTTGCGCAAAAAAATCCCATGCTTTCGTCCAGGTCGAGATCCGTAGGAAGCAGAATGTATGACATGTAAAGATGGCACTTATGTGTCAGTTGCTAATAAAGGTGCAAGTGACTTAGAAGCACACATTAGCTCTGCGAAGCATAAAGGGTCAGCAAAAGGTGAAAGTTCATCAGGTAAATTAACGGACTACTTTTTCTGACCAGGTAAAATTGTTCTCACATTGCTTCATTTTCCATGGCCATTCAAAATAATATTAATAGTAAATGAAGGTACACTAATGGCATCAAATATTTTATTTTAGTACATGGACATTCAAAACAAAGTTGGAAATTGTTATTTAATTTTATATATATATATATATATATATGTTATGCTAATAGAGTGTCTTTTTCACTGTATTAAAGTTTGCATTCATTGTAACACTGTTTTGAACCCCCCAATGAAAGTGAGCAACTCAACCCTTCTATTAAGGGCCCTATAAAGGTTGTTAGTGAAGGGTACATGCGATGGTCACTTCAAGGAAGAACTTTTACCATTTATGATCACATGACCCTTTGTGGCACGTACATGCGATATATTTTGAAGCAAGGTTGTCAGTAAAAACATATTACAATTTCAAGCACTATAGCCCTTTTGTAGCAGATTCATCTCCCCTTCTTTAGTTTATATTCGTCTTTATGCATAAGATAGTACACAGCCTTAAGCAGAATACTACAAATACTAATAATCTAAACCCTGAGGTAACCTAATTATTAACACCTCTTGTGCACCAAATAACTTTCGGTGGGAAATGTTAATTCTTCTGTGGGAAATGTTAATTCATTTATTACAATTTCAGGTCACAATTTCAGGTCCCTCATTGTGAAAGCAAACAAACATGAAGCTCACCCAAATAAGAAAAGGAGCACAATGCAACCATAAACAATCAACAGATAGTTTGTCTTAGTACTTGCAGAGCAAAAATTGAATAAGCAGTTTGTTAAGGAATAAATAGATCACAGAGAGAGAACAGTAACAGACAAAACATTTTCATCTTTTTTTCCATCCTAAACACTGTAAACCCAAATGCTCAAAATAATAAATAGTTTTAAGTAGGGAAATTTTAATCACACAAATTAATTTATACAAATAACCTTGATGAGTGTTTAAAACTATCTCTTTCTTTTGAGTTCACAAAACAGACACCTTTTAAGTAACCTAAATTGTTTTAAAAACAATGAAATTCACAAGGAAAAACATAATATACTGTGTAGTTGTAATGCTTTCAATATAGCAAAGGGTGAATGCAATTTACAAATCACTCCTTCTTGTTTTTATTAGCATTTTTCATGTCCCAACTTTTTCAGAATTGGGGTTGTAATGTTCCCCCAGTCTGCTAAGCCGTCTGCATTAGTGTTTGATTTCCATATCATATGGTGCCAACTGAGCTTTACTGTCATATGTTGGAAATCATTCAAGAAGCATTACACACAAATGCACTTGGCTTGAGCTTCTCGTTTTTCCACATTATCTGAAGCCCAAGTGGCTTGAACAAAAAGCAACAAGGATTGTTTAGAAAATATCTGCCAATGATAATTATGAACTTGAGTAAATTGCTTCTACTTCCAAGGCACTAATGCAATTATATTCTAGTTAAATGTAAAAAAAAAATTTTCGTCTACCAAAACATAGAATGTAATGTCTAACAATGTTGCATCATGCAACAGTGACTTGTTATAATTGTATATACTATTGACAAAGATGCATTGCATATTGTTGCTTATTTAGGTCAAGAAAAATGTCTGCCCCGTGAAAAATGTGTAATAAATAGGTTTTTTTCATTTACAGCAATAGAGGAATAAATAGGTTTTAGCCAAATATTTAGGCCAAATATCACACCAACTTATACAGGAAAGATTTGTTTGACTGATCCTTTTGAAAAATGACTAACCACAGTTTGTTTTTTACGTAACATTTATGCATTTGGCAGACACTTTTATCCAAAGCATAACATATAGGGATACATAGGGATGAAAAAATATTCAAGTAAATCAATTAAATAAATGCTACCAAAATAATAGATACACACAACAAAATGGAAGCTCATTCAGATAATGCTGAAGTAGTCTTAATCTTGTAGACAACACTGAAAAAAGTGGGTAATGTGGAGACTTTGTGGTCACAATTTCCTTACAAAAATTATGTAACTACGGAATCTTTATTTGCCAACATCAGAAGAACATTTGTGCTTTTATAACATAACAATTCTTTTATAACAATATCACATTTTCCCATTGCCTTTGTCACATCTGCCTACTTTCCCTCTTTTTCCGATATCTCACAGAGGGGCTGACCTTAGCTCCATTTTTGTAGGATACTCCCAGTACACAATGTTCCCATTAGACATACCAAATCTTCACTAAATTGTAAATGGATTGTAGCATAAATCCACATCTTGATTAAAAGGCACACATCACAGAGAATGCAGGGTCTGGTAGAGGCAGTTCAGTGTTATGTTTGAACAGAAAGTTGGGCCATGCAATGATGATTTGGATAAGGTATAGATAGGTGCAGTATAGAGAGCCTCTCTAATCCCATATCATACATTTATCTAATCCTGAAACATACATTGCCCTTGCCTTTGATAAATAATTTATCTGATTAAAGATCTGTGTTCTTATGAGTAGTAACAACTCTATCGAGTCTGCTTGAATGTCCCAAAACCTGTCTGAATGCATACTGATGTTAACTGTTATGTTGATACAATCCAATCTAATAAAAAAATGTTTCTTAGGAGAAACTTATTTTACTTCTAAAGAGCCCTTTGCTTGATCTGAACAAAACAGGTTTTGTGTCTAGAAACTGGACTTCACAATGCTGTTACAAAGTTTGTATCTTATGGAAGAAGGAAGTGGGACTCAGGGACGTTCAACTCAAAAGGTATATTTATTTTCCAATTCATAAACTCTCATTCAGCATAACATGAAACACCACCGTCTCTGCATGGGGATGTCAAGCTCTCTCCCTTTTATCTCTGGCGTGGTTCCTCCTTATCTTAGAGACTGCACTTATCTCTCTCCCCAGTGCTTACTGCAATAAGAAACAGGTGTTAGACAATATAGCGCTCAGGTGTGTACCCTTACCACTTTCTCTCTTTCCAGACAAGTGCTCGACCACACCCTCATCGCCACCAATGCATATAGCTGATTCTACCAATTCTTGAATAATGCTTTTTAATTTGCTGACAAATAAAAACTGTTTTGTTCTCATCATTTGCAAATTTGTTATCACTACAATTATATTCAGAGTTGGTAAAGCCATAAAAAATATTAGATAATCATGTGTTATATATTGTTGTAAAGGTCTAAATTAGTAGAGTGAAATGAGCAAATTTGTTTCAATCAGAGGCCAAACAGCTGTGAGTATTAGTATATGAAATCCCCACTGACACATATAAATATAATAAACAGAGGTTTTCCTAATTACTTTCCAAAACATACATGTAACATAGACAATGACATATCGCAACTTACAGCAGACTATCCCGTTTCAAATGAGCCCAAACACAACATAATATGATAAGTAGATCTTGAAATATTCCTCAAAGAGTGTACATGGAAAAATGATGCACAACAGGACGCTGTGTCTGTGTGTGTGTGTGTGTGTGTGTGTGTGTACGTGGGCTCTGGGGTGTTCTTTGTGCTTTCAAAGTCCCAGACCCGCTTCTCGCGATCATTAAAGACCTTCATGATGGTGAGCGGGCCTGGGTAAATCTACGTGGCTGGGAGTCAGAGCCATTCCCTGTTCACCTTGGAGTGTGACAGGGATGTCCTCTGGCTCCCACATTATTTAATATCTATTTCGACCGTGTAGTTCGTGAAGCCTTCGATGGCTGTACCGGAGGAATTTCCATCTGGTACAGATATAATGGCAGGTTGATGGATGCCCGTGTGCGGTCAACCACATTATGTATGCTGATGATCTGGTGATTGCTGCTCACTCAGAGGAGGAGTTGGAGGCTCTGCTGATGAACCTGGAGTTTGCCACTAAGAGATGGGGCCTTACCATCAGCCCAAACAAAACTAAGCACCTGCCGGGTATTATGTACCATTGGACACTCCACCCCCACAGCTACCAATTGGTGATGGGGCAGTTGTGGAGAGAGTGGAGTGTTTCCCATGACCGGCTCCGGTTTGACAGCAGAGGTCTCACTCCAAATCAGTTGAGCAGCATTATCTTTTCATCGGTTGCGTAACACTGTGTGGAAGCTACCCGGTTTGTTGCTCCTCCAGCAGGCAAGGTTGCGTTGGCTGGGTCATGTAGCCACCACATGCCTAAACAGCTTTTGTTTGGCCGGATAGAGGGGGTTAAGCAGGCGCGGCACGGGCTGAAGAAAAGATGGAGTGATGTGGTACAGGAGGATGTGGAGCTGAGTGGACTTGCCGATGACTGGTACCAGCGGTGACAAGATCAGACTCTATGGAGGAGGCTTGTGAATGACGCTACTGGCCAGTTGGAGGCAGTCACCCTCCAACAACAATGGCGGGCAGAGGAGCGATGCTAACAACAATGAGCAGAGCGCCCTGTGGTAAATGGCACAGTAGGGGGCACAGGTGGTGTATCAGCCAGTCATCTCAGTCAGTCGACCCGTGTCACCTGTTAGATCTGTCCCGTGACCTCCTACCAGCGGGCATTCAACACTTCACATGGCCTCAACATGCACATAGCCTGGCACAAGCGTTGTGGTGACGTCACCGCCACTTAGTGGCGAATGGCGGTTGTTGTTGTCATATGTACGTGTATGTATGCAGATCCAAGGACTTTGTGTGTGCAAACAAACATATGTGCTCATCTAAAGGATTGGGATGCTCTTGAACACTTTGTCTAATCCATTAATTTCCAATGGATGTCGTAATTTTTTACAGCATGATGCCAGCTTTTGGCTGATTGGTGACACTGTTGGTGACCCTGTTTCCTGTTGCTGCTAGCACTCGTGTGTTAGCCTGCTTAGCATTACTAATCTTTCTATTTTCAGTGTTTAATCTTTAATTGCTGAAAATAGAAAGATACGATTTTCCACTTTTATACTTTTTAACCCGATGCAACTATGTGCATTTTACAGCGCACACTAGCCTTTCCACTTTTCGCACGATTAAACTGCATGATTTACTGCACACATTTTTTTACATGGATCATTGAATATCTCAAATCACTGGTGATCAGGAACCACCTCAACAACAACAACAACAACAAATAATGCAAAGTCATGTCATCCACTCATATTATCCCTTTATGCATTTCATGATACATGCTTACTATAGCTTCTTCCGTCAGCAGTGAGGGATTCACATGTGATAAATGTAAGGAATTATCAGGCTGACAGAGAAGGGTAATGAGTTAGAGACACACATTCGAAAGCTAGTGGAGATCAGTGAGAAAGAGAAGCCGGTAGATACTGTTTTTCGGATGTGGGTTTGTAGTGATAGTATTTAACTAACTGGGGTCCAGGTCACGAAGCAGACAAACTGTCTAATCATCTGCTAGATGTCTTGAGACATCACACAGGTCACATAAACTACAACACATAGAGAATGGATCACCTATATATCATATAGAGCCTGTTTCTGTTCCCCAAACTCCCAAACACGAAACCCTCATTAAGTCATTTATAAAAAACTGACTGATGTTAAACTTGAACAAACAAAAAAACCTGAAGATAAACAACATATATATGTAGGAATACCGAACAGTAGATTGCTTTCACCCAAATTAAATTATTACAGATCATAGTTTGTATTCACTCTGCTTGACTGAAACCTGAATTAAAACAGATGAACGAATTAGTCTACTCCCTCAGGTTATTGTTATAAACATGAGCCTCATCTGAAAGGTCGTGGAAGAGGTGTTGCTACAGTTTACAGTGATATTTTTAGTGTTACTCAAAAGTCTGGATATAAGTTTAATTCTTTTGAACTGATAATGCTTAATGTGATATAGTCTGGTATAAATAAAACATATTTGTCCTCTTTTGTTCTTGCAACAGTATATAGACCACCAGGGCCATATTCTAAATTCTTTCAAGAATTTACAGATTTTCTGTCAGATCTATTGATTGCTGTGGATAGAGCTTTAATCGTCTGTGACTTCAAAATCCACATTGATAATGAAAATGATACACTGGGAATAGCATTTATTGATATTTTCAACAGTTGGGGTTAGACAAAATGCGACAGGTGCAACCCATCAACAAATCATACAATAGATCTAATTTTGTCATATGTAATTGATGTTGATAATTGAGAGAGATGATATCTCAGATCATTTCCTCATCTCTTGTATTCTGTGCTTAACAAAGCTAACTCAATCTATGCAACATTATTATTCAGGTAGAACTATTCTTTCAGCTACTAAAGATAGCTTCACTAATAATCTTCCAGACTTGCCCCAAATACTCAGTATGCCAAAAAGTTCAGAAGAACTTGATGTTGTCACAGAAAATATAGATACAGTCTTCTCTAGCACTCTATATAGTGTCGCACTCCATCAATTAAATAAATTTAAAGAGAACAATTCTGAACCATGGAACAATGATCAAGCTCGGAAAATGGAGCATAAGTGGAATAATACAAAATTAGAGGTATTTCGTGGTGCATGGAAAAACTGAAAACTGCCAGGTCTGCATAACTGAGCAAACTTATAGAAAATAACCACAACAATCCAAAGTGTTTATTCAGTACTGAGGCTAAATTGGTTAGGAATAAAACTTATATTGAACCAGATACTCCATCGCAGCATAGTAGTAATGACTTTATGAATTTCTTTACTGATAAAATCAAAATCATCAGAAACAAAATTGGAATTACGCACATGTCTGCCATAGCACCCAAGAAGACTAAAATTATTGTAACTTGCTGTTATAGATTAGGAAGAGCTAAAAACAATTTTCAAAACATCAAAATCAACAACATGTATCTTAGATCCAACTCTGCCTAAACTCCTAAAAGAGGTGTTCCCTATAATCTCAGAACCTCTTCTTAATATTATTAACTCCTCGTTATCCTTAGGGCATGTCCCAAGAAACTTTAAATTGACAGTTATCAAATGCATATCAAGAAACTACTGCTCAATCCAGGAAAATTGGCTAATTATAGACCAATTTCCAATCTCCCTTTTGTGTTGAAAATAATAGAAAAGGTAGTGTCCTCCCAAATATGTAAATTTTTGCAGAGAAATGTTATATATGAAGAATTTCAGTCAGGATTTAGGCCCTATCATAGTACAGAGACTGCACATATCAGAATTACAAATTATCATCTGATTGTGTCTGCATTTCTCTTCTCTTCTTCTACTCAATTCTGATAAAACAGAAGTATTGATTATTGGAACAAAAAAAACAAAAATAAGACGTTAAAATATAATCTGACTGTCGCGTACCACACAGACACAGATGGTTGGTTAACCCAGATGCGGGAGCTTTATTGAACACACAGATCAGAAAGTAGTCAGTTAAATAAGGAGGCAAACTTAGCTTGTAGACAATGGTGTTGGAGATCACAGGAAGGTTGGTGAAGAGTGAGCGCAGGACGTTTTGGGAGATGAAGGAGCTTTAGAAGGGCTTGGATGAAGGTTGCGGAGAGGAGTTTTGCTTCCAAATTCAGCTTCACAATAAGAGTGAGTCTAGGTTTCCTTGCAGAGACTTGACAATGAAGAAGTGGCAGAGTGAATATTTATAGTGGTGAGTTATGTTTGAATTCAGTTCCAAATGAGATGATAATTAGCAGCAGGTGTGCATAATTGAAATTCGGATGAGGGAAAGCAGGTGACTGACGGTGAGGGAGAAGGAGTCCGGTGGATACGTGACAGTAATCCCCCCCAAAAGAGCGACTCCTGTCGCCCAAAGATGGAGAACAGGAGGACATGGATAACAGGGGAGGATCCAGGTGGACAATCAGGATGGATTAGGAGTGGCTTCAGGACAGGGAATATATCCAGAGGACAGGGAGGCGGCCACAGGGCAGAGACTGGGTCAGGAAGCCTGGGAAGTGACCACAGGGCAAGGACTGGGTCAGGGGGCCTGGGAGGTGGCCACAGGGCAGGGACCGGTCAAGAGGCTGGGATGCGGCCACAGAGCAAAACCGGATCAGGAGGTCTGGGAAGAGGCCACAGAGCCAGGACAGTATCAGGAGGCCTGGGAAGAGGCCACATAGCAGGGACTGGATCAGGAGGCCTGGGAGGAGGCCATAGAGCAGGGACAGGATCAGGAGGCCTGGAAAGAGGCCACAGAGCAAGGACAGGATCAGGAGGCCTGGGAGGAGGTCATAGAGCAGGGACAGGATCAGGAGGCCTGGGAGGAGGCCACAGAGCTGGGACAGGATCAGGAGGCCTGGGAGACTGAGTCACAAGAGGTGCAGCCAAGGAACATGGAGCCATGGAAAGCTCGAGGGACAGAGTCAAGGGAGGTGAAGTCAAGGGTGGCGGAGCTGTGAAAGGTGGAGCCAAGGAAGGTGGGGCCAGGGAAAGTGGAGCCAGGGAATGTGAGGCCAGGGAAGGTGGAGACGTGAGAGGCTCGAGGGGCAAAGCCATGGAAGGCTGAGCCATGGAAGATGGAGTCATGGGAGGATCTAGGGAAGAGGCCATGGAAGCCATGGAAGGCTTGGGGTTGAGAACCGTGGAAGTCTTGAGGCTGAAATCCGTGGAAGGCTCGGGGCTAAGAACCGTTAGTGATTGGGAACTGACCTCAATGGTCGAGAGCACAGGCAGAAATCAAGGAATGACCTCTGCAGTCATGATCATGGGCAACATCTGGTGAACGACCTCCGTGGTCATGAGCAATTGCAGTGACTAGGGAACTACCTCTGTGGCCGTGAGCACTGACAGTGACTGGGGGACAACCATGAGTACTGGCAGGGACTGTGGGAAGACCTCCGTGGTCGTGAGCACTGGCAATGACTGGGGGACGACCTCTGTGGTTATGAGCACTGACAGTGACTGGGGAACGACCTTTGTGGTCAAGAACATGGACAGAGACTTGGAAACAACCTCTGTGGTCGTGAGCAGGGTCAAAGACTGTGCAACGACCTCCATGGTTGGGAACATGGGCAGAGACTGGGAAACGACCTCCATGGTCAGGAACATGGACAGAGACTGGGTAATGAGCTCCGTGGTCATGAGCAGGGGAAAAAACAGGGGAATGACCCCGTGGTCGTGATCATGGACAGAAATTCGGGAACGTATTCTGTGGTCGTAAACATGAGCAGAGAGTAGGAGCCCTTCTTCACCTCTTCTTCCGGACCACTGGGAGCATTGTTACAGGAATGGTCAAGGCTAATGGCACTGGCCCTGGGATGGGGAGGCTGCTGGCAATGGCTCTGGGACGGTCGAGGCTACTGGCACTCGATCTGGTTGAGGCTGCCGTCTCATTAACCGTGGAAGGCAGGGTCACTGGCTCATTTACCATGGCAGGCAGAGACACTGGCTCATTTACCGTGGAAGGCAGGGGCACCGGCAAAGGGGGGTCTTCATGGCTCTACGTATTGACACCAGTGGAGGATTATTACATTTAGAAGCGTAGTATGGTAATAAAGGGGAAAACACCTTAATCTCCAAAACAGGCGGCGGTGGTGGGATGGTGGTTCCCATCATAACCCACAGTGTACAGTGGGAATGGTTGGAGAGGAGTTACCTCGGGAGATCGTTCGTCTGCCTTGGCGGAGTCAATAAAGCTGTTCATGTACCTGAGAGTCCCCAACTGGGTGACCGAATGCCTCCTTGAAATGTGCCACAAAAGAACTGTAAGTTTGACTCACAGAGAGTCAAGAGAAGAGCGCTAGTGGCACCATGGTCATGGGAAAGAGCGGCGAGGAGGATGCGGAAGTAGTGAAGGTAATGGCTGCTGGTGTCTCGCTTGGCTCATGTTGTGATGATACCGGGGAATTGTTGGCTGCAGAGGGGAGTAATGTTGGTTTGAGTTGATTCACTAGTAGATTGATGGTACTTTCTATGATGTTCTGGTCGGCTCCCACTGGGTTCCTATTTCGCTGGTAAAGTCTCCTTTAATGTAGTACACAGACACAGATGGTTGGTTAACCCAGATGCGGGAGCTTTATTGAACACACAGTTTAGAAAGCAGTTAAATAAGGAGCCAAACTTAGCTTGTAGAAACGGTGTTGAGATCACAGGAAAGTTGGTGAAGAGTGAGCGCAGAAATTCTTTGGGAGATGAAGGAGCTTTAGAAGGGCTTGGATGAAGGTTGCGGAGAGGATTTCTGCTTCCAAATTCAGCTTCACAATTAGAACAGGGAGAGTAAGTGACTCTAGGTTTCCTTGTGGAGACTTGAGGATGAAGAAGTGGTGGAATGAATATTTATAGTAATGAGTGATGAGGTGATAATGAGCAGCAGGTGTGCATAATTGAAACTTGGGTGAGTGAGAGCAGGTGACTGATGGTGCGGGAGAAGGAGTCCGGTGGATACGTGACTGTAACGATGAGCAGGAAGGCAGACGAGGGGCAAGGATCTAAATGCAGGGGTTTTTATTATATTAATAAGATAAACAGAACAGGAACAAACAAAACATCCATGATGGGAAAAATAGAAACAAAAACACGGAAGACATAAAAAGGGTTCACGAGTAGGATAGGCACAACGGGGAGCACGGAAACAAGCATCCATAAACATCAACGATAGACAAGGGAATGGAGAACAAACAGGGTATATATACACTGGATACATGATGATGACAAACTACAATCAGGTGAGCACAATGACACAAGGCTGGCAGTGATGAGTGCTGGGGATCATGGGAAATGTAGTTTTAACACGAAGACAGTGAAACATGGGGCGGACAACAAAGAAAACGTGACATGGAATGTGAACAGAGACGGGTGAACAGAAAACACGGGACAGACAACAGGGATCATAACAGTGACATTGACTCTTGACGGATATACTGTAAAGTCAACTTCTACAGTAAAAACAAATAGGTGTTATATTAACATCTAACATTTGAAAACAAATTTCCAATATTTTTAGAACTGCATTTTTCACCTCAGAAATACTGTCAAGTTATGACACATGCTATCTTTTTCTGATGCCGAAAAAATTATTCATGCATTCATGACCTCAAGTCTAGATTATTGTAAAGCATTACTTGGTGGATATCCTGCAGATTTAATAAATAAACTTCAGAAGGTTTAAAATGCAGCAGTGAGAATGCAAACTAGAACCAAGAAATCTGATCAGTCAGCCCCATTTTATTGGCTACTTTTTAAGTTTCGAATTAATTTTAAAATTCTGTTACTTACTAAGTTTTGAATGGTCTTGCTCCAAAGTTCTTAAGTGACCTTCTGTCACGCTATAATCCATCACACTTAATACAGTCGCAAAACTCCGGCCTGTTAACAATAAAGAGAATATCAAAATCCACAAAAGGAGGGAGATCATTTTCATTTTTGGCTCCTAAACTATGGAATATTCTTCCTAGCACTCTCTCAGTTTAAGTCTAGAATAAAGACTTATCTATTCAGTCAGGCATACACCTAATTTATCCCTCACTTCATAGCTTTGCTACTTTAGTTAGGTCTGCCAGAACAAAAAACACTTTTTTTTTTTTTATTGAATGGCATCTATGCTAATTTTATTTTATTTTCTTTCCCTGTCTAAACCTTCCCCTGATTATATCCAGAGGTTACCAGAGCATGCCAGATCCATCTCCAGTCCAGCCTGATGATGACCAACTGCAACATGTGCCAGCCGGACTTCACTTCAGTCTACTAAGACAAACTTCACAGAGGATGAATTGATGCAAACTCAATACATGGAATTTGGCATAAGCCACTGCCTTAAGCATGGGCTCAGCATGGAGTTCACCAAAATTAACAGCCATAAGCTTTCAGCCGGACTACGATACTCCTCACTGAATGATATCTACCTGTAAATCAGCTTGGTCAAAGGAGGGACAACACTCTCTTAAACTACACAGAAAATGAATTAACCCCTAACAAAAGCCTTCATCAGCCAAAATCAAAGAACAATGCATTTATGTGTATTTCCTCAGTTAATTCGGGATGACTTTAAGGACTTTAACACTAAAACTTATAGTTAATATAAAATCATTATGTTTAATGATTGACCCACAACAATTATTTAGTTTACTATTTTTAACCACTAATAGTTATAAACATAAATAACTAATATTAGCATTATATTCATACATTTTCTGTTAAAGCACAATTTCATGTACAGCTGCTTTGAAACAATGCCTGTTGATAAGAGCGCTATACAAATCAATTTGACCAAACTGAAAACACAACAAGTGTAACAAAGTGAAATAAAACCAATAAAATGTAAAGAAAATTGTCTATTTTGTGTGTGTGTGTGTGTGTGTGTGTGTGTGTGTGTGTGTGTGTGTGTGTGTGTGTGTGTGTGTGTGTGAGCGTGTATTTATCACTTTGTGGGGACCAAATGTCCCCATAAGGATAGTAAAACCCGAAATTTTTGACCTTGTGGGGACATTTTGTCGGTCCCCATGAGGAAAACAGCTTATAAATCATACTAAATTATGTTTTTTGAAAATGTAAAAATGCAGAAAGTTTTCTGTGAGGGTTAGGTTTAGGGGTAGGGTTAGGTTTAGGGGATAGAATATAAAGTTTGTACAGTATAAAAACCATTATGTCTATGGAAAGTCCCCATAAAACATGGAAACACAACGTGTGTGTGTGTGTGTGTGTGTGTGTGTGTGTGTGTGTGTGTGTGTGTGTGTGTGTGTGTGTGTGTGTGTTGATGTGAACAATGGAATTTTCTTCCTTTTGGATTAATGAAAAAATAAAAAAAGTTATCCTGGTCAAAATGACTGGAACACAACATAAGGGTTAAAGGAATAGTCCAGAAAATGAAAGACATTCATCATTTACACACTTTTTCAAAACCTGTATGTTTTCTTGTTTCTTTAGAACATAAAAGTAGTTGTTTATAGCACAATATCCAAGCTGCATTTTTCTATACAATGAAAGTGAATGGTTACCACCGCTGTCAAAATGTTCATTGACTTCAATTACAGTTCCTCACACAAAGCTATCTTATGTCTACAGAAAAATCTGAATATATTGGACAAGATCTATGGACTTCTATCATGATGATTTACTGTTACTTTTTGTAACTTGTTCAAAGGTTTCCTTTGTTGTTCAATGGAAATTAATACAGGTTTGAAATTACATAAAATCACAGAATTAAAATTTTTGGGTGAGCCATTTAAGATGCAAAGGCAGTCAAGCTTTAAAGTGTATTCGCAGCCAGTGAAACTCATCATCAAAAAACTTGTCCTACTGAGGATATTGGCTGAGCATACGTCCTCTTTTTCTAGCCTGAGCCCCTGCAGTCTCTGGGGCTCCAGTGCAGGAAGCAGAGCCCCAGGCTTGCAGGGTAGGAAACCAAATCCAGAGCTCCTGTTTTTGGGAAGTCTAGGGCAGCTTGCTGGGCCTGAGGCTGAGTTGAAATCAGGAGCTCTTCTTCAACAGGATCCAAAGGTTGCAGTGGTTGTGTAGCAGGCCCAGCCGTTAACATGGTGAAAGTGTGTTGATGCAGCTCTGATTGCATTGGGAGCGACTTTTAGCCAAAGGTGCTGAAATATTTCCAGTCATCTCTAGAGCTTTGAGTTGAAAGGCCTTTCTGCTACAGACATTAGTGTTGGTAGTTGTCTTACTGCTTAAATCTATAAAACAGTGGGAGAATGCATCACTCATATGTTCAGAAGAGTGGGCTAAACCGAATGTTCCGTCAGGGGGCTTTACTTTCATATTTTAGCCATTCGTACTCCATGTCTCCTTAGCATTTGTTTTGCTCTCTCAATTTTCCAGCAAAGAGAGTCTAGTCCCATCTTACCAGCCATCAGTCTATTGACAATTGACCCAATTTATACCTGGTATTAAGATATGTTTCGATCAAGCGATTTAATCAGAGAGTCCAAAACGTTTTGTGATCCTGTGATCAAAGTGTTTAAAAAAAATAAATAAATACAAATGTATTTAATTAGACTACTAAATCATGTTCAACTGTGTATGTACATACAAAATAAAAGATTTATATAATTTTTGTAATTAAAAAAAATATATAGAAATTGCCACCACATGCACATCTCAAATTCTGTGTTGTGTTTTATTATGTGGTGGAAATGACGATGATGTAAATTCCAGAAAATATAAATATATAATTTAACATGACATACTGTGTATATAATGGTTTGTTTATTTCTCTATATGTTTAGATTATGATAGTTGTAATTATGCAAAAATTTGGATTTTTTGCAATGGGTTTTATGGTTTAATATTGGGTGTCTGAGTCTGAGACAAGGCTAAACCAATCAAATCTACAAGCAGTAACACAACAGATCTAAATACCAGGTGTAAACCAGGGCTTACATGAGCTCCTGTAGTGGTTGGTAGACATTTTATGTCCTTATGATCACTCACTGATGGAATGTGTTGCATGACTTGTCCAAGATTCCCTTGTAAGGCCAGAGCAACAGCACTATACAGCCATGGCCAAAAGTAATGGCAGTGACATAAATGTTGTGTTTTGCAAAGTTTGCTGCTTCAGTATTTGTAGATATTTTTTTAACATATTTCTATGGTATACTGGAAAACGTCTCGGGTTACATGTGTAACCCTTGTTCCCTGAAAAAAGCGGAACGAGATGCTGCGCTGCTAAGCACTATGGGGAACAACTCTAACTGTGAACCGAGCTGAAATAGTGTGTGTAACACGTCAATGAACATTGACCGGAATTTATAGCCTCGGCTGATGTAATCATTAGATGCACCTGCGGCCAGGCTATAAATGGATACGTCACCAGGTATCGTCAGATACTTCTTTTTGAAGAGCAGTCCTGGGACGTCCCAGTGCGGCAAAGCAGCGCAGCTTCTCGTTCCGCTTTTTTCAGGGAACAAGGGTTACACATGTAACCTGAGACGTTCCCTTTACAAAAAGCTTCACTATGATGCTGCACTGCTAAGCGCTACGGGGAACGCAATACCCACGCCACCGCACTTGGGGCTGTCCGGACTCCTACGGTTGTGCAGTGTACTCACAAAAACGCGAGAGGTCTCAGACATGAGCTTGAGATGTTGACTCAAGGGCATAAGAGCCCGGAGTAGCATAAATATCTAAACCATTCAATTTTGATGAATGTGGGCAGAGAGGACCAGCCTGCCGCATCACAAACTTGTTCAGGCATGAGCTGAGATGTCGACTCAAGGGCATAAGAGCCCGGAGTAGCAAAGCATCTAACCCATAAAGTTCGATGAATGTGTGCGAAGAGAACCCTATCGCAACACAAACTTGTCAGAAAAACTGATGAATGTGAGCGGAGAGGACCAGCCTGCCGCATCACAAACTTGTTCAGGCATGAGCTGAGATTTCGACTCAAGGGCATAAGAGCCCGGAGTAGCAAAGCATCTAACCCATAAAGTTCGATGAATGTGTGCGAGGAGAACCCTATCGCAACACAAACTTGCCATAAAAACTGATGAATGTGAGCGGAGAGGACCAGCCTGCCGCATCACAAACTTGTTCAGGTATGAGCTGAGATGTCGACTCAAGGACATAAGACTCCGGAGTAGCAAAGCATCTAACCCATAAAGTTCGATGAATGTGTGCGAAGAGAACCCTATCGCAACACAAACTTGTCATAAAAACTGATGAATGTGAGCGGAGAGGACCAGCCTGACGCATCACAAACTTGTCCAGACATGAGTTTGAGATGTCGACTCAAGGGCATAAGAGCCCGGAGTGGCAAAACATCCAAACTATAAAAATCTAATGTATGTGTGCGGAGAGGACAACCTGCCGCATCACAAACTTGCTGCAGAGGGAGACGTCTAGCCAAGGTTTTAGAGGAGGAGAGCCCTCTGGTAGAGTGCGCGCTAAAACCTACTGGCGAAGCTTGACCGCGCGCCTCGTAGGCCCGGGCAATAATGAGGATGCCTCTTTGAGGGCACCCCACCCACCAAGCCGTGGCAAACCGCAGTGGCCACATAGAACCTGGCAGTGGTGAGGCAAGTGCCCGCTGACAGTTCTTTCTACAGAAAATCCAAAACTGAAGCAAACTGGCAGTAAGCTGGTTCTGTATTAAGAACTTTAGTAGAAGGAAACGCATGCAGGCGCATTTGTGCTATGTATGCGTTACTACGATCAGCCCCTCCGGGGGCTGGGCGACTTGGGGAGAAGTAGAGGAGACATTGCGCTATCAACAGAGGCGAAGAGGTCCCCTTCTGCCCTGTAAAATCTACCCAGATGAGTTCCAAGTGGAGGGAGCCCTAGCACTTGAAATGGTCTCGATAATCTCAAGAGAACACCCTGTGAACCTCATTTGGTACCCTTAGGGGCCAGACATGAAAGGTTTCACAATTCGGGCCAAGGATGAGAAGGTCCTCCCTGTTCGGAATCGCCCAAGGCGAGCCGTCGAGGAGAGGAATTAGCTCAGAGAAACATATCCTGTTCGGCCAGCGCAGCGCCATTAATAGGAGGCAAGACCCTTGCTGGTGAACATCGCCAAGACTCCCGGGAGCAGAGAAACCGGGGAAAGAAATGCATACAGATGCATTCTGGGTCATGTATGTGTCTTAACGTCCAGACCCAAGGGGGCTGGGTGATTTCAGGGAGAAGTAGAGGAGACATTGTGCTATTCATAGAGGCGAAGAGGTCCTCTTCTGCCCTAAGATCTCACCCAAACTTGTTCCAAGTGGAAAAAGGCCGGCATTTAAAAAGGTCTCAATAACCTCAGGAGAAAGCCCTGTGTCCCTCAGTTGGTACCCTTAGGGGCCAAACATGAAAGATTCCACAATTCGGGGCAGGGATGAAATATTGCCCTGTGCCTGAGATAGAAGATCCTTCCTGTTCGGAATCGCCCAAGGCGAGCCGTCGAGGGAAGAGATTAGCTCCGAGAACCAAGCCCTGTTCGGCCAGCGCGGTGCTATCAGTAAGAGGCAAAAACCCTTGCTGGCAAACTGGGCAACTACTACCTTAGGGTGGAGTTCTTAACTCCCCCGTTGGTATTTTCTGTCTGGACCGTAAATCTGCTCCCGTATACGGGCATCCAGGGATATAACTGACCTGAGTGACAGGGCCCTAAGGAGAATCCGACGTGTCAGAAATACAGCTGACAAGAACGTGGGTCTCCTTGATGATTTATGTAAGAGGCTACCGCTGTATTGTCCACCCGCACCAAGACATGGCAGCCTCAGGAGGAGGTATTTCAGGGCCAGAAATACAGCCATCAACCCGAGACAGAGACTGTGACAACCGAGCTGACGACCCTCCTATCCCCTTAAGCTGGACGACCACTTAAGGCCGTCTGCGACAACAAGACGCACCTAGAGTGGGACCGAAGGCAGAAAACCGGGGTCTGAACCATATAGAAAGGGAACGAAGCCTGAGGCGCGTAACCCTTTTTAGCCTAGGGGTTTTTGGCCCTTGGAAGAAATCCCCTGGCTTTTGGCCACAACAAAAACGGTCTCATGTGCAGAAGGTCCAGAGGGATCACCGTGGACGCGGTCGCCCTGAGACCTGGAAATCGTTGATACTGATAACAGTGCAACCTTGACCTAGCCTTACTTTGCTCAGGGTGATCTGAATGGACTCAATCCTAGTGGGAGACAGTTGTGCCCGCATTGTGATTGAACTCCATACGATGCCCCGATAGACAGTGTTCTGAGTAGGAGAGAGGACGCTTTTCTTGGCGTTGAGCCTCAACCCCAGAGAAACAGATGAGCTAAGACGATGTCCCTGTGCTGAACTGCCAGTTCCTGGAACTGCGCTAGGATCAGCCAGTCGTCTACATAATTCAGAATGCAGATGCCCCGGAGTCGCAAGGAGCCAGCGCTACATCATGCATTGTGAATTTGCGGGTAAAAAGGGCTAGGCTGAGTGAAAGAACCTGACCTTGGAAGACTTCGACCCGGAAGTGAACCTCAGGAACTTTCCATGTTGTGGCAGAACTTCTAAATGAACTATAGAAGTGCATCATAAGATCGATGGTGACCAGCCAAACGAGTTGTAGGGCTTGAGACACGACCGTCTTGACAGGCATAATCTTGGAATTGAACACCCATGGGTAGTTCAAGCTTTAAGATCTAAGCCAGATGCCACCCCTCACCCTCCATGGGAAACGGGAAGCATTTAGTGTAATAACCTAACTCTCTCTCTGGAAGGGGAACATATACCATGGCCCCTTTAACCAGGAGATTGAGTTTTTTTGTTTTTACATAAAAAGAAACCCGGTTCACGGTAGTGAGAACACGTCGTTGAAACACGGAAAAGCGGCGAGTGAATAAAATCCTGACGCCCTTATAAGACCCACAGAAAAGAATATATCCGGCAGAAGTTTCCACGCTGCCAGGATCTCTGAGATGGGTATTATATTTTAACACTTCCTGTTGAGGGGTTGTCGAGTGTTTTGCATCCTGAATAAAATGCAGGAACAGCGAAAAACCCAATTTTGACGGAAGCCTCTGCAACCCGAAACACCAAGAGGTGGCGGGAATGGAGGGGCTTTGAGGGGGTATCGGGAGGGGTGAAGTGAAGCTTGTGCCCCGTCCCGAGGGCAGCTACCCCCTAATCTAGGCGCAAGACCGTCAGGGTTTTCTCTTACTAGAATTTATAGTCCTGAGGTCTTGCTTCGGGGGCTGGCGAGGGCGGCGAGACTGTCCCCAATCCCTGGGAGGAGGAGCACGACTCGCCACGCTTTGCTTTTGAGCCTCTCTTCAGTCAGGACCGAGGCGGGTCTGAGGCTTGCTCGTCAAGCGCAGAACCCACACTCAGGTCGTCCAGGAGGTCAGCCTGGTACACCTGTAAAACAGCATAGTGTGCAGAGCAGCACCAGCCTGACCTGCTGCTTGATAAGCCCTTCCCACTAAAGTGGAGGTTGTCCTACAAGGCTTTGAGGGGAGAGAGGGCTTCTTAAGTGACGATGCCGAGCCCGGTGAGAGATAGCCCGCAAGCGTCTATTCGACCGGCGGCATCACTGAATACCCCCGTGCATCAGCACCCACGATAGTCGAATATAATGACGTCGAGGGTATGTGAACACGGGAAGAAAATATATATATATATTTTTTTAGGGGTTCTCCATTAGCGAAAAGGCTCTTCATGGAGGTTATCAAAGAAGGGAAGGGACACATGAGGCGTTTCCTTTCTTAGACTGGAAGATAAAATCTATCCCCTAATTTGGAGCGTTTGGGGGTCTCTTTTTCGCGTGGCCAGTCCAATCTGGCAACCGCACGAGTAACAACATCGAGCAATTCCTCTGTAGATTTTCTATCGTGGACGGAAAGCTCGGAGGCGGGAAGAGAATCGCGATCCACCTCATGATCCGAAGAACGCGCTTCGAGATCATGTGGAGGACCAGCTGGGTTTGGAGAGAAAGTGAGAGAAAGGGAACAACCCGTCTCTTGCTCCTCAGCCAAATCCATGCAAGAGCCCCACGAACGATCTTTTTTTTTTTTCGTGAGTGCTGACTCCCGGAAGCAAGCGAGGCGAGCACGACGCACTCTGCCTGTTAAAGCAAATCGCAGTGCTCGCACCCGCCCTGCTGCAACGTGAGAGCAGTGTGCTCTTATCCCCAAACAAACAGCAAAAACTGATGTGTGTCGTCTTCAGCTATAGAGCGAGAAGAGGGGAACAAGCACCGTTTGCGGCTTTCAGTCATTCTCTCTTTTTTTTCTTTCTTTTTTAGAAATATGTATATATATATATAATATTTTCTAAACAGAAGAGAAAAGAGAACAACGTTCACTGCTCACTGCCTAACTGATTCTATCTCCTAACAGAGGAAAGTAAGTTTTGACAGGGTTTGTGAAACACACAGAAACAGAATCGCTCTGAAAAAAGAGTTTCTGACGACACCTGGTGACGTATCCATTTATAGCCTGGCTGCAGGTGCATCTAATGATTACATCAACCGAGGCTATAAATTCCGGTCAATGTTCATTGACATGTTACACACACTATTTCAGCTCGGTTCACAGTTAGAGTTGTTCCCTGTAGCGCTTAGCAGCGCAGCATCGTAGTGAAGCTTTTTGTAAAGGGAACAACGATAAGCGTTTCAAAGTTTTAAAGGCTTTTATTGGCAAAAACACTCAATATATGCAAAGAGTCAATATTTACAGTGTTGGCCCTTGTTCTTCATAACCTCTGCAATTCTCTTTGGCATGCTGGATATCAGCTTTTGGGCCAAATCCTGACTAATGGCAATCCATTCTTGCCTTATTAGTGCTCGGAGTTGATCACAATTTGTGGGCTTCTGCTTGTCCACTCGCCTTTTGAGGAGGTTCTCATAGGATCTCTGTGGGATTAAGTTCCGGGGAGTTGCCTGACTGAGCTCAGTGGGCTGAGCTTCGGTGAGACTTATTATCTTTTCAATGGCATTGTACTCTGAGCTCCACCTGGTCATTGACAGGACAACTCACCTCATGTTGGCAATGTCTTCAATGACATCAGCAGCACCTGAGGAGTGATGAGCCTTGTTCCAAATGGCAGCACATTTGGACATAGCACGCCGGTATAATTTCCGTGTGGCGCCTTGTGATGCTGCCATGTATAGATCAGTTGTGTCGACAAGATTGAGAATATGAGCAGTGCATCGATGGTGTGGGGGCAAACAATTTTCAGCTCTTGTAGCTCTTGTTCCTCATCAAGAATCGCACTGACATTAGCAAACTGCACACCATCTGTTATATCCATGTTGTCTTCTGGATCTAAAGCTCCACATTCAGAGAAATCTTTGATAGAATTGCTGCTATTATCTGTCACGGTTGCACTGACTTTGCCCTGAAGGTGATATTCAGCATGAATCTGGCTTATTTTGGCATCAATTACATTGTATGTGTGGCATCCTAGAATTCTTTCACATGCCAACATAGCTAACTTTCTCTCCAGCGTCCCTGGCTCAATCCAATGACATGTGATGTCCATGAATTAAGCTCCTATGATGAGCCGTCCATATGTCTGCTGTTGTGCACACTGTTTCAATGCTCTGAGGGTTCTGTCATCATCTCCTTCATTCTCAAGTATACTTTTTCAATATGTTGCATCAAGGTTTTCCTACACATATGCATCTTTCCCCCACTTATTCCCTCAATAATTTTACAGAATAGGGCATTAGCTACTAATGAAAAGGCTTGCACATCTCCAATTATATATTCAAAAATCAATGCATTTACTTTCCTCTGGGTGGTTGCTGTTGCATTGAGCATTTTATTTTTAGCAAATTTTTGAGATCACATCCTCAGCATCCCCAGCGGAAATAATATACAAAATATAGTACACATCATGCATGCTGTAAATTGTCTTGTCTCCACTCAGTGATTTGTTTGTTAGCTAGACCTTCTTAACAAGCTAACTTACTATGCCAACAATGCTAACAGGCTGATCTGCAGTCGGATAGCATTCGGCTGGGTAGGTAGCTCACTTTTGCCGGACAAAAATAAAACTTACTTCAAGGTGTTGCATCAAGTTAGACATGGAGATTTGGATGTGGAAAGCAGCTTTTTTTTAGGCAACAGAGGTTGCACTGTACAATAATATTGTGGTCTACTTTGCCCTCTATGAATGGGTCCTTGAATTTCCATGACAGAAATGCATTCCTGCCCTGGCTGTGTGTCAACTCCATCCTGTCGTGTTGTGTGTGGACACGTAGAGAGGATGCTCATTGCAGAGCCAAATGGGTTGAGCTTGATGGTCACTTAAGCTTAGCCTACATAGCAAAGCCTACTATGGCGCAAATATGCTTTTGCGCTGTTTTAAATCAGGGGCTTTTTGGAAAATAGTGATGCCTTTTAAATTTCAGTGCGAATAATGAAGACTTAAAAAGTAATCCTCTAAGTAATCTATTGATTTTAAGAGTGTAACTGTACTCTGAATACCACCTATTTTAATTGTAACTGTAACTAAATACAGTTACTCATATTTTGTATTATAAATACAAACATTTAAAAATCAAACTTCTTTGGCAGTTGCTTGTACCAATCTGTGTTATTGTGGATGGCGAGGAGAGTATATAAATAAAATGACTGAGTTAGAGCCATGGCAGAGGAGTGACATGGCATGGAAATGACAGGTTTAGGTTCTCTGACAAACATGCATTGCACTTCCTACAAGAGCAACGTTCACAGCTACCATGTAATGGCGTTAAACTCTAAAATCAGCGTTAAACAGCCACTCACAGGGAAGAGGGATTTACACATTTATGTGTACACACCACTACTACTGTATATGTAACTAATAAAGTGCAGAAACCAGTTAGCAGACATGATAAAACAAATAACTTTATTGTCACTCAACCATATACACAAGTGCAGCAGTGGGGTTATAGTCTTGGGTGCAGTTCCGAGCAACATAGCAGTCATGACAGTGATGAGACATATACCAATTTACAATAAACATCAGATTTACACAACACAATTTATATAGCTAATATACACATAATTACACACAATACAGTATACAAATAATAATATACAATGTACAGTATACAATACACACAATATAGAATACACAGTATACAATAATAATTGTATATATAAATATATATATTACTGTATATAAAATGTACAGTAGGTTGTAATGAAATGTTTCAAGTATTTACACAATAATTCACCCACCTTTCAAGTTTGACATTTTCAGATGTGTGAGCAGGTCAGACTATGAGACTGTCAGGACCATATAATTTTACTTTTTGAAACATGAGCAAAAGAGCTGTTCAGTCATAATGCCAATTTGCAGGCTAACCCAGAATGATAATTCATTATGGGTTCCCTCTGTAAATTTAAAAGGTTTTTAAAGAAGTTAAGTGAACAAGTTAAGCTTAATCGACAGCATAAGTGACATAATGTTGATTACCACAGAATTTCTTTTTTTTTTTTCACTCATCCCACCTTTTCTTTTTTTAAAAAGCAAAAACTGAGGTTACGGTGAGGCACCTAAAATGAGAGTGAATGGGGCCAAATTATTATTATTATTATTATTATTGAAGGGTTTAAAGGCAGGGATGTGCTTCCCGTATAACAATGTTTAACCACCATTGTACGATGCATCCTTATGCCTCCTACACACTAGACGACTTTCAAAGACATCAGATCGTGGTACTGTTCATATTACACAACTGTCTGTCTTGTCATGGTAGTCATAAAAACATTTCACTATTGACGAATCCCCGACGACTCTGCCTGGACTCCAAATTACGTTTCACAACAGAGTACACTTGAGAAGTGATACGAGATACGAAAACATGATCATATGTTATGCATTTCAGAATATGATATGTATGTTTTTAATCATATGTTTTATTGAATACAATATGGAAAATTACCTCCTCATGAAACATCTACCTTTTTGTTTTCCTGACTGTCCAAGAGAATTGGCAATTTCTCTCCAACCCTTCTCTTTCTCCACCCGGTTGTGGTACAGTTCAGAGGAAACATCAAATAGACGCTGGTGCTCCTGCCAATGTTCCACTAATTGTTCTTCCATTTCTTCGGTCCAATGAGACTTCATTGATAAGGCAGCCATGCCAGTTGATGTTATGTTGCAGGTACATCAGGTCTCTTCCCACTGAAACATCTCGTGCCCCATTTCTTGCTCTCACTGGGTGTAGGTCAACGCTGCAGTTGTATTCAGTCAAAACATATTTCACATTGCATGATTTGGAATTGCAGACAAGTCCAGATATTTAACATTCTAGATATCTTGCTGACATCGGTGATGCATCTGCGCTTCTTTCAAATCACGTCTTTGATAGTTCATACATTGCGTTCTTCGCTCACAGGAGCAAGCTCCGATTTGCCTAAGATTTCAGGCTTTTGTCGGCGATCTCCACAAAACTGTCGGCGATCGAAAAGTGTAGTGTAAACTCGGCATTAGTGAAATTAACTAGCTAATAACAACTGTTCCCTGAAACCCAATTAACTAAGTCACACATCCACTGTTCAAACCATGTTGATTCAACAACATAGAGCTGTAGTTAAAGATGAAATGCAGGGGGTAGAGTCATAACTTCAATTAATATTAAATTACAAAAGCTAATTTACACATACCCCAGAAAGCCGTTCAATGCGATAAAGCTGCTGAAGACACGAAAGTGGCATGTATTATGTAAAGCGATAGATACATATGCTGCAATAGTGGGGCTTCCCTCTGCATCAGACTTCGGTGTTCTGCCGATGCTTGTGAACACATACACACATGTGCACTCTTATAAAAATAAATAAATGGCATTTACATAAAAGACATAAGCCAACACATAAAAGACATGTTCTCTGACAGAAACAGTGTATGATAAAGCGCTTTCATTTAACAGTTTTTAATCCCTTAAACGACTCGTGTTTACGTGATGATTCGGAACACCGCTCTCTGCAAAAACCCCAGAGTAAGTAGTTTCCTTAAATGCATGTAAACATGGTCAATGTGTTGACAGAATGAAATACATATACAGAATATCAGATATTGAAGCCTCAGTGAAGTCCAATAATTTCCAAATTAATAAGAAACTATGTTTCTAATTACAGTGGTGCTCAACTGTGATGATGTTTGCAAATGTTCATTAGAATAACGGTTTCGGAAACACCAAATCGTTGAACTATGTTGATAATGACAGAACTTGCAACCATAGTTGGATAACAATACTTTTGGGAAATGCACCCTGGTTGGTTGGATTTGACAGGTCATTTTAAAAGGATTTTAAACTCTTTTTTTTAGCTGCTTAGGTTGGTTTTAGCTGGTCAGGCTGTTCTCTCAGCCTGGCCAAGCTGATGCTCAGTTGGTTAAGCATCAGCTAAATAAATGCCTGAAACCCCTCTAAAACGTGCCTGACAAGGCTGGGAGGCCAGCTAAGAACTGCCAAGCTGGTTTTGGCTGTTTATTTATCAGCAGGGTTGCGGTAGTTGTAGTCCTTATTCAGCAACTTGTTAGCAACTTCACAAAAAAAAAACATGTTTCACGTTTTAGGTCAAATTCATATATAAAGTATGATTATGATTTCTTAAAGTCACTTTAAAGTAATGTTAACCTCAAACTTTACAGCACTCATAAATCGAAAACCTTTTTTCAGGATGTAAAGTGTCAGGGTGTACAGAGCAAAGGTAGAGGATGAAATGAGAACCAGAGTCTTTTCATTGGTTACACTTGATAATTGAAGCTCGTGAGTGAAACTTAAACTGCAATCAGTGTGTCTAATGTGTTGAAAAACAGGCAAAGAACAACAATGTACACCCTACTGTGACTTTGTCTTTTGTCACAAAGACCTATAATTGTGTTCTGGCTCTTCGAAAGAGAAACAGAAATGACAAACAGCTGTGTAACATTATCACAAGCTACCAGATAAATGGTCACAACACCTGAATTAGTGAACTAAACTGAAGACTGAACACTTCAAATGCACATCTACATACAAAAACAAACCTGTTTGCTACACTAAAATAATCCTCTGCAGAATAACAGCCAAATGTACAGAGTGAATGAGGCATCAAGTGAGTGATTTAATTCCATGCCTCATTAAGAGTTGGAATTTAGTAGAGGTTCAGGGGTCATCAAACTGAGCCCAATTCCCCACTGCATCACTCTTTGTTCAGAGTAAAAATAACAAAAGCTAGAGTGGCTAAATGACGATTTGTAGTTCAGGGGGTTGCTTGCAATCACCTAGGGCTCCATAATACATAATTATCCAAAAATGATTCCCATGCCTCAGCTGGACTGGGAAAAATAGGATCATATCCAGTAAGTTCAGTATATGAGTCACGGCAGGTTCATTTCCTGAGGGTCGCTGTATGATAATCCTTGTTGTGTTCCATTGTGTGACCCTCATGTGAAGGTAGATGTAAACACCAAGTGAAGATGGGCTGGTCCTGAAAAAAAAAAACGAAAAGCTTTGTGGGGGTTGGGTAAGGGGGCAGTTTGGATACATGGAACATAAAGTTTTAGTAGTTTTTTATTCAACCACATATTCCCTCACTCTCATCTGGTAAAATGATTTTACCTAATTCCAAAGTATAGTCCAAAATAAGCATAGGTTTCCCCTTGAAATGATTCTGAAACAATGCATGTCCAAAGCACACACAAACAGAAGAGAAAAATCTAAATGTAACATGGGAACTTGACACTCTATCTCAGCATGTGCCCACATAAAACCATAAAGAACATCCATCAGCCTTCTCAAAAATAGTTTTTTAGTCAGTCAAATAATATAGCAACCTCTGACCCAGACATCAGCTCTTCCATGAGACCAAGCTGCTTCAGAAAGTAGATACTTCTGTACGATACTATGGCATTTTGCATCATGCACTCACTCAAATTTGTGGCTTGCCCTGTGTAGCGGAATGGGCAGGGTTAACTGGCCATGATACTGGTCTGACAAAACAATTGTAATTAATGAATAATTTGGCAACTAGGGAAACTTGTTTGAAGACAACACCTTGCAAATGTCAGTTAACTGCTTTACCATCACCCCATGCTGTGTAAATTTGTACATTATTTGATATGTACAGTATGTTTTGGACTGCAGTTGGCTAACATGGTAAAGTTAGTGGCAACACTTCGCATGCATTTTAAACAGCACTTCCATCAGCTGAAAAATGGTGAATGCTTTTATGTAGTAAAAAACTGTTAATGTTCCATTTGAGACAATAATAACCATCAAAAATGTATACTACATATCCATGTGCATAGTGTAAGTGCACAAAATATAGTCATGTGGAACACAGCTCATCATTTTCCTGATATAATTAGCCTGGTGTCCAAATTTCACACTGATCTACAGTACAACTAAGCAAATTCTAAAAAGTTTTAAAACTTACAATATACTGTAGTACTGTGGCAGAACCATAGCACACTTATGGTATCGATGGAAATATACCAAGGTATTGAATGATTACCATTTGTATGTACTTTGGTATTTACCAAGGAATACCTGGAGAGACCTATCTGTTAGCATTACCAATTATCTCAGGCAGTTGCACGGCTGGTGTGTGCAGTCCTGGAAATGCGCAACCTTCCATGTGATGAAATACATGTGATTTATGTATTGCTTAAAAACTATTATTTTGTCAGAATACACAACTACTTTTAAATTGCCATCAATGGAGACACATATTTTTGTCAGCATACTTTTTTCAGCTAACCAGCCAAGCCCTGACCCCTTGATATTTACATGATTCTCTGTTTAGTGCCTTTTATACAGTATTGCCAGAATTATTACATATACATTTAGTCATTTAGCAGACAATTTTATCCAAACTAACTTACAAATGAGACACATAGCAAGCAATATGTCATACAAAGTTTAACAACATCTGCAGTATAGGACTGCCAAGTTCATTCAGTGGCTGTAGTAAAGATGCTAGCACAGAAGAAAGATACAGACAAGGATTTTTTATATTTTTTTACATTAAGTTCAAGTTAACTGCAGTAGTAAGTGTAAGTGTAAAGTAATTTGTGTGGGTTGGTTAAGTGCTCGCAGAACAGATGTGTTTTCAGCTGGTTCTTGAATGTTGAGAAGGTAACAGCAAATCGTGTGGAGTTTGGAAATGCATTCCACCACAGAGGAGCAGAGAAAGTGACCAGTTGTGAAATAGACTTTGAGCCTCTTTTTGATGGGACCACAAGGCGTCGCTCGTTCATTGACCACAGAGTGCAAGATGGAGCATAGACCTGAAGAAGTGAACTGAAGTAAGAGGGTGCGGTTCCATCAGTTGTCCTGAAAGTCAGAGTCAAAGCCTTGAATTTGATGCGGGCAGCTACTGGTAGCCAGTGGAGTGAAATCAGGAGTGGAGCGACATGAGCCTTTTTGGCTGATTGAAGACCACACATGCTGCTGCATTTGGACCATCTGCCAGTGGCTTAATTGTGTTAGCTGGAAGGCCAGCCAACAGAGCATTGCAGTAGTCCAGTCTTGAAATGACCAGAGCTTGGACCAGGAGCTGTGTAGCATATTCAGACAGGAAAGGTCGGATTCTCCTGATGTTAGCAACTTGCATATAAATTAAATCTGAAAATCTGGTCTAACTAATCGGTCTTCATAATACGAATATGAGAACATAACAACACATATATGTGAGCCTTATAGTCTCTGTTCCCCAGTTCAATGGTATGTCACTGTACTGATCTTGAGAATGCTAAATCAGTTTTCATTGACATCCATAGATGGACACCTGCAGAGAGGAGTGATGAATGCTTTCTAAAAGAGCCTTGTGTGAGCATGTGTAAGTGTGTGCCAGTGTGCATCTGTGTTTATTTTTGCGGGAGAGTCTGACCCCCTCAATGATCCTACGATGACAGAATTCCCTTAGAAAGCCTCTGCTGGGACAGCACACCTTTAACTCTTCCTATTTCTGCTTCACGTTACCATTAGCTTAAATGACAAAGTGAAAAATGAAGCCAGCCTTTGGGGATCTGCTCTGCGATCACCCTGAGATACACACACACACACACACACACACACACACACACACACACACACACACACACACACACACACACTCACTCTCAATGCACTTACATCAGGAACGCTGGCAGTGCTCCAACCTCTTATGTCTCCTTTGGACAAACGATCACAGGACCAGGGGACCCGCTTCATTGTGAGGACACAGATCTGGCTTTTGTTAGCGCAGAGGCCCTACTGCAAAATGACTTGCTATGATACATAATATATCACAGTGGTCCAGTAAAGTTGAGCTCTGTTCAAATGAACAGGTCTTAACACTTATTTTAGTGTTTTTAATAGCTAATTAAAAATTTCAACAATAAACTTTGAGGTTGCACTTTATTTTACTGTATGTGTGCTTTCAATATAGTTACAGTGTACTTACCAAAGAAATTACTGATTCATATTAGGTTACTACAAGTACTTAGTATGGATTAAGGTTAGGGTTGGGGTTACATTTAGGGTGAGTACCAAGCAATTACTGTAATTATATAGTACGTAAATGTTGAACAGTACAGTAAAATAGAGTGCTACCAAATATGTTAAGTCATAAAACATTCCCAACATACTTTAAATTAAGTCTTGTAATACATACAGCAGATAAAGGCATATGAGAATCTTGAAGGAAAAGTTCACCCAAATATGAAAATTATATCATAATATACTCCCCCTCAAATCATCCCAACCCTGTATGATTTTTTTCTTATGTGAACATAAAAGGAAAAATTGTAATGAGTATTCTGCCCTACAAAGGCTAAGTGCAGTAACTACGCAAACAAAGAAACAGAGAAAAAGGCCTTTAAAGTTTTTATACAGTTGTAGCCAGTCAAACATGTTATGGGTAGATTAGTGGTAATGTATTTATGTAAAGCCTTCTTAGGAAGAAATTTTTTATAGATAAAAAACATGACCACCAATGTGACCTTTGAACCCTAAAATGCAGATACTGCACTTTGCCTTTGGATGACCTTAAACAACTAAAACACTATTGCAAAGGCAAAGTGCAGTATCTACAAAGTCAATGTGTTCATGCAACTTTCTTGTTGTGTTTCTTACATGTTTTTTTTTTTTTATTGGACCACAAGACTTCCCCATCCGTGGAACCTTACTATGTTCGCCTTCAGCTGCGGACTGTTCTTGAAAAAGTATTTGGGCGCTATGATTGATATTATCACCATCTTCATCATTATCACCCCCATCCTCTGGTACAAGTGTATTACGATGAGGTGTGACTATCACAAACAGCACCAAATAAATGCTGTTCCACAGCTGTACACTGTCGTATTCTGAGCTCAGAGCCAGAATTAACACATTCCCCAGAAAACTGCATTACGGCGATACAAAAAAATACGGTGCATGGTGCTGTCTTATTCCCAAGCTCAACAGGGGTTTTGGCCCCTCTACTGCTCACTGGGTGGGGTCTACTTTATCAGAAGTTCCTTAAACCACCAGCTCTCCTTTAAGGACTGACATCATGGCTTTCACACACAGAGACAGTTTTGTTCTTCAAGCAATTTGAGCTGTATCAACAGACTTTTAACTGTAAGTGTAAACTGTGGGATTGCTGTAAGATTCCCAAATCTCCCCATTTCTCACTTCATCCCCAAACATCATTTTCTAAAACCTCCAATACCACCTCCGACAGGTCTGATGCATTCATGCTGATTTAGCTTTTGTCTGTTTGTTTGAATTTGTATGCTCTTTTGTTTGGCAGGAGTGAGAAAGGAGAGATAAACATAATAGGTTCCATCAGTAATAAAATAGTTTTATATCAGGCTTAACAGAGTGATAAAACAAAATATTTTATATTGAATACATGATGGGGAAAGTGAAAATCTTTCATTCTGTCTCATTCCTCCCGTAAAGTACTCTGCATGGTCAAAACTAGTGTATGCAACCTCAGTTTACTGTGACTACTGTATTCCAAGAAACTCTCATAAAAATAAAATAATTATAATTTAAAAAAAAATGCCAATTTCTAATTGTACTAAATTTGAAAGCAAAGTTTTTTTGGGGGCATTCATTTTAACATTAGTTTAAACTAAACTTTATGTTAAATATGTCAGTCTCTTGGATTCAATAATCCGTCTGGCTTGCATTGGTATTTTTTTGCCATTTAATTTTGACTCGCTTCATACACTCTTCCAAAACAAGTGCACACAAAATTGAATGGATGACTATGTCTCCTTTTTTTCCAAATTTCTTTTTTCAAACTGCTGTTCTGATGCTCTAGGGTAAGCACGGGAGGAACATTTCCCACCTGCATGTCTGTGTTCAGAGCTGTTGGTTTTATTTACCCAAAGAGAGCACACAGAGTCCATGATTTATGAATATTTTGAGTAATTATTATGAATTACTTGATACTCACCCCATACAAGACCAATAACTTATATCATGTATGTGACCTACAACCAACACATTTTGTCATGAAATGCAAAACACTGCCCGCAGTAGCCAAAGCAAAGTAAGTGTTGTTGGGCGTTCGTGTGAGCAACATTTTCTGGGTGTTTTGTCCACAGAGGGGCGCCAAAACCGAGTTGTGAAGAGAGTTGTTTTCAGCTGTACAGGCTGTAATACAGTGAAGTGGAATGCATGTTTTACTAACTGTACTCTACAATTCAACCCCCAAACCTAAACCTATATGTGAATATATTTAAATGTAGGATTTGTCCTCAAATAAAGCTACTGCAAGTCTTCAGAAGACTTGGTATATAGCACACAAGTCATTCAGTGCTTTTCCGGATCTTGGCGGTATAAATCAACATGTATGAAATAAGTTGCTCTGTTATTCTGCATAACATCTCATTTAGTTTTGCACTGTCTCTGAAGATGGTGCTGTTAAGGTGATTTCTGACATTTCGCTTTGTCACAACATTCTGTTTCTTCTTTTCCTGCTCTTTCTAACTTCTACTGTCTATTAAACATCTTTATCCCATTTTTGTTCATGGAGGATATCTGGTCAGTCATTTCGTTCTGTAACATCTTTATCTCTTTACAGAGAAATAGATGGAGAGACAGCACAAGAAGGGCTGTGCTAGAGATGATACAATTCACACATTATTCAGTCATAAGACTCTGACCTCTGAACTATAGCAGTGTGGGTACTCAAGGGGTACAACTAAATGAGGACAGGAAGTAGGGCGTAAGTAGAAAGAGAGGGAGAGATAGAAGAAGCTTTGTCCACTCAAACAAAAGTAGCTTTCTTTGACAACTCAGTTTGCCATTGTCTCACTTGACCCTTTTAGAAACGAGACTATTACAGGCTTCATCCTAGAAAACACACTTCTAGCATTTCTGTGCCAAACATCTGCTGAGACTTCACATGAGTAATGATTAATGAGTCCCATCTCTCTGCTACAAGGCTCATTCTATGGAAACTGTTTGTGTGTTTGCCCATGACTTGCTGTTACTCACATTGACAATCACTTATACTAAACGTAGACACATTATTTGTGGATCTAATACTGTTTAATGCATAAATCAGTAGCAATACATAATTTAGATTTCATTGGAATAGGTTTTATAAATATATTTATATATATACAGTATATATATAAACATTCACAGTTATAGGGTTAAAATAATGTGACAGTTTAGGGTTAGTGTTAAGGTTAGTAAAGAGAGATTACTGGTCACTTTCAAGGCGAATGGGATGGGCGATCTTAATATTTTTCAGACGATTGACTAAATCTGATACATATCTTCATAATTATGTATTTGCTTTGAAATGGTTCAAAAGTGTTTTTTTTTTATTTAGAAATAATCTCTGAATTCATAATTTCATCAAATCAAGTAGATTTAATATTTTAAAGGCATTCAATACAAATCTATTTAAAAATAATAAAGGCATGTTTCCCCACAGTTTTTCACTAAATGAAAACAAAGTGGACTGCGATTTTATAATTTAATTAATATTCATTTTTATATTTATATTTTAAATACAATGATATATTGGAGCTTAATAAAAGGCATATTTTATTTAATTTTTTTGTGAATGAATGTCTGCAAAAACTACTCTTAATAACTATTATTATTTTGAGGATTAGATTTGTTTCATATAAAAGTAATCTATTTCTGTCCTGTTTACTTCACCTTCAACTGGAGCTTTTATTTTGAAACGGAAAGTACAGTGTGTCTGGTGAAACGCTGTTATCTTCTTTTCTGTTATACTGTGTAGCCTTTGTAGATTTGTATATTAACTTATAGTGGTTACGAATGTTTGGAATTTCATGAATGCTTGAACATACAATATTTTACTTTTAGAATGTATTTGAATTGCTCTAAAGTCACTAAAATGCATGTTTGTGAGGCCCAAGCGTGCAAATCACAGCGCATAACCCCATTTATTCTGGTGTCCTATGGATTACTTTTATGCTACTTTTATGTGCTTTTTGGACCTTCTGAGTTCGAGTCACCATTCACTTGCATTTTGAGGACCTACAGAGTTGAAATATTCTTCTAAAGATCATTGCTTGTGTTCAGCAAATGAAAGAAAGTCATACATCTGGGATGGCATGAGGGTGAGTAAATGATGAGATAATTTTCTTTTTTGGGTGATCTATCCCTTTAATGTAGTATTAAAACGTAGATTTCGTAATGCTTTTAAAGCAATGGTTTGTGATCAATTTGCGTTACAATAATGACACTGTGGGTTAATTTTGATGCTTCTTGGCTGCCACTGTCATGTCTTGTCCTGTCATATCGTATGTTTTGCTCTTGTTCTTTCCTTCTACTCTCATGCCATCTATTGCATCGAGAAGAGAATCGACCTTCACCGCCGGACCCGTAAGGCTGATGCTGCTTCTCTCTCAGCCCCTTTCTTCACTGCTCTACCATCCTCCTCCTTGGCCGCGCCGTCTGAGCCCATGCAGTTAGGGGGTATCTGCATCTCGGCTACAGAGAAGGAGCGAAGAATTAACCATCGCCTCTGTCTTTACTGCGGCACTGCTACGCACCTCGTCACTTCCTATCCGGTAAAAGCCAGAGTTCACCAGCGATCGGAGAGCGACTGGTGAGCGCAACTACCCTGGCCTCTCCTTCAAGGTCCTGTTCCACATTCCCTGTCCATCTCCGTTGGACCGGCTCTTCCGCTTCCTGCAAGGCTCTGATTGACTCTGGGGCAGAGGGCTGTTTTATGGACGAGACTTGGGCTCGAGAGCACAGCATTCCCTTTCTGATTTAAGGGAGCCCTCGGCCCTGTTCGCTCTGGACGGTAGTCCCCTCCTCGGGATTCAGCGTGAGACGCTACCCTTAACCCTCACTGTCTCTGGTAATCACAGCGAGACCATTTCCTTTTTTATTTTTCAGTCACCATTTGCTCCTATTGTCTTAGGCCACCCTTGGCTAGTTCAACATAACCCCTCCATTAATTGGTCTAAGAACACCATCCTCTCTTGGAATGTCTCGTGTTATGTGAAGTGTTTAACGTCTGCTATTCCCCCCATCTCCTCTGTCTCTCTCTCTCAGGAGGAGCCTGGTGATCTGACTGGTGTGCCGGAGGACTATCACGATTTGCGAGCGGTGTTCTGTCGTTCCCGAGCCGCTTCCCTCCCTCCGCACCGCGCATATGATTGTAAGATCGAGCTCCTCCCAGGAGCCACTCCCCCCCGCGGTAGACTTTACTCTCTATCGGTTCCCGAGCGCCAAGCCCTTGAGGATTATTTATCCGCCTCGCTCGACGCCGGTACCATAGTTCCCTCCTCGTCTCCCGCCGGGGCGGGGTTTTTTTTTGTTAAGAAGAAGGACGGCTCTCTTCGGCCATGCATTGATTATCGAGGGCTGAATGACATTACTGTTAAGAATCGTTACCGCTCCCTCTGATGTCTTCAGCCTTCGAGATCTTGCAGGGAGCCAGATATTTTACTAAATTGGATCTGCGTAACGCTTACCATCTCGTGCGCATTAGGGAGGGGGACGAGTGGAAGACCGCATTTAACACCCCGTTAGGGCATTTTGAATATCGGGTCCTTCCGTTCGGCCTTGTCAACGCCCCAGCTGTCTTTCAGGCGCTCATCAACGACGTCCTAAGAGACATGCTGAACATTTTTGTTTTCGTTTATCTCGATGATATTTTGATTTTTTCACCGTCGCTCCAGATTCATGTCCTGCATGTTCGCGCGTACTTCAACGTTTATTGGAGAATCGCCTCTACGTTAAGGCTGAGAAGTGCACCTTCCATGCCCCTTCAGTAGTTTTTCTTGGCTCTGTTATTTCCGCCGCGGGTATTGAGATGGATTCCGCCAAGGTCCAGGCCGTGCTCGACTGGCCCACTCCTGAATCACGCGTCGAGCT
Source organism: Xyrauchen texanus (assembly GCF_025860055.1). NCBI lineage: Eukaryota > Metazoa > Chordata > Actinopteri > Cypriniformes > Catostomidae > Xyrauchen > Xyrauchen texanus. The sequence goes on from NC_068305.1 coordinate 15,657,893, forward strand.
GCAGCGTTTTCTCGGTTTTGCCAATTTTTACCGACGCTTTATCCGTAATTTCAGTCAGGTGGCTTCCCCCCTGACCGCCCTCACGTCCGTCAAGACGCGCTTTAATTGGTCCGTCTCGGCCCAGAGGGCTTTTGACCTCCTTAAGAGCCGTTTTACGTCCGCGCCCATCCTTCTTACCCCGGATTTGTCTAGACAGTTCATCGTCGAGGTAGACGCGTCCGAGTAGGCGTGGGAGCCATTCTCTCCCAGCGTTCGCTGCTGACAACAAGGTCCACCCTTGCGCGTTCTTTTCCCATCGCCTGTCCCCGTCCGAACGTAATTACGATGTGGGGAACCGTGAGTTGCTCGCCATCCGCCTCGCTTTAGGCGAATGGCGACAATGGTTGGAGGGGCGACTGTTCCTTTTATCGTTTGGACGGACCATAGAAATTTAGAGTACATTCGTTCCGCTAAACGTCTTAACGCGCGCCAGGCTCGCTGGGCTCTATTTTTCACTCGATTCGAGTTTGTTATCTCCTACCGTCCGGGCTCTAAAAACATCAAGCCTGATGCCCTGTCGCGCCTCTTTCCTTCCTCGGTCCCTACGGACTCTAAGGAGATCCTCCCTAAGGGTTGCGTCATCGGGCGGCGGTATGGGGAATCGAAAGACGGGTTAAACGGGCGCTTGGTAACACATCTTCTCCGCGTAACTGTCCTAAGCATCTCCTTTTTGTTCCTACCTCCACTCGCCTAGCCGTTCTTCAGTGGGCCCACTCGGCCAAGTTGGCAGGCCACCCCGGCGTCCGGGCACGCTCGCGTCCATTCGCCAGCGCTTTTGGTGGCCCACTCGAGAACGTGATACGCGGCGTTTCATAGCAGCTTGCCCCATCTGCGCTCAGACTAAGTCCGGTAACTCCCCGGCGGTCTCCTTAGACCACTTCCCATCCCTCGCGACCATGGTCCCATATCAGCCCTAGACTTCATCACTGGCCTTCCTTCGTCGGCTGGTAAGACTGTTATTCTCACAGTTATTGATCGTTTCTCCAAGGCGGCCCATTTCATTCCCCTCGCTAAACTCCCCTCCGCCAAGGAGACGGCACAAATTGTTGTCGAGAATGTCTTTCGCATTCACGGTCTCCCGTCCGACATCGTCTCAGACAGGGGTCCGCAGTTCACGTCTCTATTTTGGAGAGAGTTTTGTCGCTGATTGGGGCGTCCGTCAGTCTCTCGTCCGGCTTCCACCCTCAGTCTAACGGTCAAGCCGAACGGGCCAATCAGACTGTTGGTCGCATTCTGCGCAGCCTCTCCTTCCGCAACCCCGCGTCCTGGGCTGAGCACCTCCCCTGGGCCGAATACGCCCATAACTCCCTTCCGTCGTCCGCTACCGGTCTGTCCCCCTTTCAGTGTTGCCTTGGTTATCAACCTCCGCTGTTCACGTCGCAACTCGCCGACTCCAGCGTTCCCTCCGCTCAAGCTTTCGTCCAACGTTGCGAACGCACTTGGCGGAGTGTTAGTTCGGCCCTGCGCCGTTTTAGAACCCAGACAGTTAAAGCTGCTAATAAGCGTAGATCCAAGAGTCCCAGATACTGCCGCGGTCAAAGGGTGTGGCTCTCCACCCTCAACCTTCCCCTTAGGTCCGCCCTCGTAAACTGACCCCACGCTTCATCGGTCCGTTCCGTATTTCTCAGGTCATTAATCCCGTTGCGGTACGACTTCTTCTCCCCGCTATCTTCGCCGTGTTCACCCGGTTTTCCACGTCTCCTGTGTCAAGCCCGCTGCCCGCGCTCCCACTCGTCCCTCTTCCCCCGTTCACGTTGAGGGCGCTCCCATCTACAGGGTCCGCAAGATTCTAGACATGCGTCCCGGGGCCGTGGTCATCAGTTTCTGGTCGATTGGGAGGGATACGGTCCCGAGGAGAGAAGTTGGGTTCCCTCTCGGGACGTTCTGGACCGTTCGCTGATTGATGATTTCCTCCGGAACCGCCAGGTTTCCTCCTCGAGCGCCAGGAGACGCTCGCTGAGGGGGTACTGTCATGTCTTGTCCTGTCATATCGTATGTTTTGCTCTTGTTCTTTCCTTCTACTCTCATGCCATCTATTGGCCCTCTTTTGTTACTTCTCTCCTTTTCCCTCGCTCCCCAGCTGTCTCTCGTCTCCCCTAATTCTTCGTCTAATTCTTCCCCACCTGAGTCCGTTTTCCCGCTGATTAGCGCTCTACTTCTTTCCCTGCTTTCTCTGCCTTCATTGTCTGAGTCTCACTAGAGAACGCTACACGCTGTTTCTGTCTACCGTCAGAATTGTCGCTGTCCAGTCCTGTCCTGTATTTGTTCCGCTCCTCTGCACCCTCTCTCCGTTAACCACCTGGATTTGTGTTCTATTCAGTTCGCCCCTCGCTGCTAGAGGTCTGGTGCCTACGCTCTCCCTCTATCCCTGCCAACCCCAGGGGAATCCACAGCCTGTCGGCGTCACACTGCAAGCCCCGGCAGCCGCCTAAGGGAGGCCCGCTAAGGAGCGCTGAGGACTGCTCCCTTCATTCTTCGTCCGCGCTGCAGATTGTTTATGTTAACCTTTTCGCCTCTCAAGGAGAAGACTTTGTGTTTTGTAGTGATCTAATTTTGAACTTCATTAAAGACTGCTTTCTGTTATATCGCTTTTGGGTCCTCACTTACCTCACAACAGCCACACAAGGCATGGTTCAAAATTAAAGGAGTTCTAAATGACAATGGATTTCATTCTACTAGTCCAAAAAAAGAAAGAAAAAGAAAACAAAAATAGACCATCCAGTATTTCTGAATGGCCTGTTTTCAATGGGGGATAGAAGGATTTCCACCAAAGTACTGAAATCTAATGCCCTCGATTTGTTTTTATTTTTACAGCCATCGAATGCTGATTGATGTGAACAATATCACAGACAGCAAATGGATTACCTGACTGATCGGCTCTGCCTTTCTCCCCCCACACTGAACTTCTGTATGGCCTGGAAATTCTGTATCCAATGTCAGTGTCAAGGGTCATGACCCAGTCACTGTGGCAATAGTCAGATTTACGGTAGCAGACCAGTTTCCTGTTTGTACAAAGTCTGTGCCAGCCAAACCAAAACGGTTCCTGCTAGGAGCAATGGTTTAGTCTTACAGGGGACTGTGTCTTTTGGACAGAGACAGAGAGACTCAGGTAGAAGGCAGGGCCGGCACGTGGCATAGGCGGAATAGGCAAATGCTAGGGGCGCCGCCCACTCCTTGGGGCGTCTGAGCGTCCAAAGGAGTTTTTATTTATTTATTTTTTATACAATACAACTTTAATACTACAGATTAAAAAAAAAAAAAATATATATATATATATATATATATATATATATATATATATATATATATATATATATATATATATATATAAAAAAGCGATCATCCCACAAAAATATAACTACATTGCTTTCCCGATCCACCCTGATCCGAGTGACGTATCAATCTCCCCCCCGCGCCCTGCTGCACTTAAAGACATCCATTACCTGTTTGATATTGTGACGGATGGCCGAATTCACAGATAAATTATCATTATGTCAAAAAGACCGAAGCCCTCTGGTGCCCAGGGAAGAAAAAAAAGAAGAAAAGAGGAAGAAAAACGGAATAAAGATAGAGGTAATGAATGTGATGTATCTGTTTATCTATGTTGCATTATGCATAAGTTAGCAGTTAGTTCGACGATCGATGCTAGTAACGTTTGCTAATTTGAAATAGCTTATCATGACAGTTAGTTGAACTTGTGCACTATTTTATGGTATTTTTATTTGAATTGGCTAAATTAGTAATGTGTAGTTAGTAGGACATTGCTACCATCTAACTGTTACTGGAAAACAAACACTTTCAAAATTATTTTTTTGAAAATGTAACTACTGTATGTATGCTAGAGAAGTGCTCAATACAGTTTTGTGCATGAATACCAGATGTAATTATTCTTGCTGTTTGTGTGTTTAATTGTAGTATTTAGTATTTGATTTGAATTCAACCTCTAATAAATGCATAAAAAGAGCACATATGTGCGTTATAGCTCATAACCACATCACAAATCGAGAATCCATAATATCTTTCTTTATATTTAAAACATTTTCAGACCTTTTTTTCCTCATAAAATTGAATTGGTGTTATCTTTTGAACTCTTGGCATGAAAACAAACATGAGGTTTCAAATGATATATAGTTTGTCAATATTACTTTAGGTTTTTATTAAGATATTATTGTTGTTAAATTTGGAGTGCTCCTCAACTTTCCCAACATGTCCAAAGAAGAGTTGTTAGAGCACTGTCAGACCCTGAGCACAGCTTTAAGTCATGATGGACAGCCAGATATTGATGACAGAGAACTTGTATTGGAAATGCAAAACTTTCCACATCTGCCATCAAAAAACATGACAAACATTGAGCTCCTGACTTTCCTGCACAAGAAGAAGCTGACGGAAATTTACCCCAATATGTGGGTCGCTCTGAGAATCTCTGCCACTCTACCTGTTACCGTCGCTGCTGCTGAAAGGAGCTTCTCTAAGCTCAAACTGATTAAAAACTACCTGAGATCTACAATGGCTCAAGAACGTCTCAGTGGACTTTCAGTCATTAGCATAAATCATGTGGTCTCCCAACAGCTGTCTTATGATGATATCATAGATGACTTTGCTGCTAGAAAGGCAAAGAGAGTAAGGCTGTAGAACATTTGCTACATTTTGCATTCCAGTTTGTGTATAGTTATTTATTTTTTTGTGTATCTTTTTGTTTCTGTATTTTTTTTTCTGCAATAATCTTATAATATAAATGTATTTATATTATATTTATAATTTAGTTGTGTGTGTGTGTGTGTGTTTGTTTCCAAAATATTTTCAAAATAAAGAAAAACAAGACAAAGCTGCGCAGTTTGTTTCTGTTTGAGTGTATGAACACAATGATCAGTGGTGGAATTGTCTGTGATTCCAGGGGCACCAGGTGAAATCTTGCCTAGGGCAGCAAATTGGCCAGGGCCGGCCCTGGTAGAAGGACTGCAGAGGTCAGATCATCATGCTTAGGAGGACATACCAACCTATTTTTCATAATTTTTTAGGCCAAGAAAAGTACAGTCACTAGACTGAAGCTATGTTATGGTTATCCAATGATTTATTTTGATGTAGGATATGAGATTCACTATTCTAGATAACCTTGATTCCATGTATAACAACACTTTAATGACACAGTTTAACAGAATTTTTGTTTAGAAAAACTTTCTCATCAAAACAAAGTTCTCTAATACACAATATAAATGAAAGTTATAGTATTGGTTTCTCATATACTTTTGTCTTTAAAAAAAGTTCAAAAACAAATAAAGCTTTAAAAATAATTGGTTACATTCAGGCTGTTGTCTCATTACGGAGGACAGCAGAGATGCATTAATATAGAAGGTGATTAAAACTGACTGGAATTACCTGTGCATTAAATGGTTTTCTCTCGTATTCCTTCCAGTCAGTAATGAAGCTGAAGCACCCCAAATCATCACAATCCTCCATCAAATTTCACAGTGGGTGTGAGACGCTGTGGCTTGAAGGCCTCTTCAGGTCTCCATCTAACCATTAGACGACCAGGTGGAGGATCGGTGATGATCTGGGGGTGCTTCAGCAAGGCTGGAATCGGGCAGATTCATCTTTGTGAAGGACGCATGAATCAAGCCACGTACAAGGTTATCCTGGAAGAAAACTTTTGCTCTGACAATGTTCCCCAACTCTAAAGATTTATTTTTTTCTTCCCAGCAGGACAATGCTCCATGTCACACAGCTAGATCAATCAAGGTGTGGATGGAGAACCACCGGATCAAGACCCTGTCATGACCAGCCCAATCTTCAGATCTGAACCCCATTGAAAACCTCTGTAATGTGATCAAGAGGAAGACGAATGGCCACAAGCCATCAATCAAAGTCGAGCTGCTTGAATTTTTGTGCCAGGAGTGGCATAAAGTCACCTAACAGCAATGTGAAAGACTGCTAGAGAACATGCCAAGATGCATGAAAGCTGTGATTGACAATCAGTGTTATTCCACCAAATATTGGTTTGTGAAGTCTTCCTAAGTAAAAACATTAGTACTGTGTTGTTTAAAATGAATATGAACTTGTTTTCTTTGCATTATTGGAGGTCTGAATACACTGCATCTTTTTTTTTATTTTGACCAGTTGACATTTTCTGCAAATAAATGCTCTAAATAACAGTATTTTTATTTGGGATAAATGTTGTCAGTACTTTATAAAATAAAACAAAATTGTTGTTATCTATAAACACATATCTATAAATAGTAAATCCAGAGAAACTGATAATTTTGCAGTGGTCTCTTCATTTTTTTCCAGAGCTGTATATAGTTTTGGTGCTTCGGAAAGTGCAAACTAACATTCTGGGATGTTACTGTATTAACAGCATTGCTCTATTTCTTTGAGCATCCTGACCATCTCACTACAGCAAAATTGGATCAACCAATGGTATGAGTTTAGGGTGGAATTAATTGTTTTTCCAACCAATGGGAGATGTGGGCATTGTTTGGGAAACCCATTTGAACACATATCAAGACAATGTGATATAAAGACTTGGGTATGATCACTTTTGGCTTGGGCTAGTAAGCAACCATCTTGCAACCATTTATAAATGCCCTAGAAACCACATAGCATCATTCTAGTAATCATCCAAAACATCCTGATATTGCATGAATATAAACAAATATAACAATGAAATGCCTTTTAAAAAAAATATATACATTTATTAATAGTTGTAGAGAATCCAAAGACATATTGATCAAATACAATATTTGTTTTTACTGTTTTTAACTCTTAAATGAGTCAGAAATTACCTGAACATTACAGAAGGATTAAATTAAAATAAAAGCACATCAATGCTCAGCAAACACAAGCCAAAGATTGCTTTTAGAAGTATCAAACATTTTTTAAGTTGTATTTACTTGATATACAAGTATTTCAACAGTTTTCACTGTTACACACTAAAACAAACCTCACAAAAACAGATACGGTACACCACAGAAATGCCACTCAAACCCCATGAAAACAGACACACACACACACACTCTCTCAGTGCCCTCTGAACTCCCCAAGCAGCCATTAATCAGCAGGCCTTCCTGTTTCC